>NW_027673184.1:0-88000 GCF_964194105.1 Spermophilus citellus | reverse complement strand
TCCAAATACATGTATCCATATAGGAGAAAACAGAGTGAAACCTAAAAATTAAAACTGTTAATGCCAACGAATGGTTTAACCTCGAAGAACGAAATTTGGTGAGCCAAGTGAGATTGGGGAATTGATCATTACTTGAAAGTGTCATCAAGATCGGGTGAAAAAAAGTGTGCTGAGATTTCAGGAAACACGTAGTTTTTTGGAAGCTTGGCAACCCCTTTCCATGAAAGTGATTTGTGCCATTCTCTGCTTAGGGCTTCATCAATAGGAAAAAAAACATAGAGATAGAACTTGGAACTAATTTATTGTGTCAAGTTTCAAAGAGCTAGCACAAACCGTCTATGATTTAGAGTTCCAACTACATGTATCCATATAGGAGAAAACAGAGTGAAACCTAAAAATTAAAACTCTTACTGCCAACGAACGGTTTAACCTAGAAGAATGAAATTTGGTGAGACAAGTGGGATTGGGGTACTGATCATTACCTGAAAGTGTCATCAAGATTGGGTGAAAAAATGTGTGCTGAGATTTCAGGAAACTCGTAGTTATTGGAAGCTTGGCAACCCCTTTCCATGAAAGTGATTGGCGCCAGTCTCTGCTTAGGGCTACATCAATAGGAAAAAAAACATAGAGATAGAACTTGGAACTAATTTATTGTGTCAAGTTTCAAAGAGCTAGCACAAACCGTCTATGATTTAGAGTTCCAACTACATGTATACATATAGGAGAAAACAGAGTGAAACCTAAAAATTAAAACTGTTACTGCCAATGAACGGTTTAACCTAGAAGAACGAAATTTGGTGAGCCAAGTGGGATTGGGGTACTGATCATTACCGGAAAGTGTCATCAAGATTGGTTGAAAAAATGTGTGCTGAGATTTCAGGAAACTCGTAGTTTTTTGGAAGCTTGGCAACCCCTTTCCTTTAAAGTGATTTGCGCCAGTCTCTGCTTAGGGCTACATCAATAGGTAACAAACCATAGAGAGAGAACTTGGAACTACTTTCTTGTGTCAAGTTTCAAAGAGCTAGCACAAACCGTGTTTGATTTAGAGTTCCAACTACATGTATCCATATAGAGGAAAACAGAGTGAAACCTAAAAATTAAAACTGTTACTGCCAATGAACGGTTTAACCTAGAAGAACGAAATTTGGTGAGCCAAGTGGGATTGGGGTAGTGATCATTACCGGAAAGTGTCATCAAGATTGGTTGAAAAAATGTGTGCTGAGATTTCAGGAAACTCGTAGTTTTTTGGAAGCTTGGTAACCCCTTTCCTTTAAAGTGATTTGCGCCAGTCTCTGCTTAGGGCTACATCAATAGGAAACAAACCATAGAGAGAGAACTTGGAACTACTTTATTGTGTCAAGTTTCAAAGAGCTAGCACAAACCGTGTTTGATTTAGAGTTCCAAATACATGTATCCATATAGGAGAAAACAGAGTGAAACCTAAAAATTAAAACTGTTAATGCCAACGAACGGTTTAACCTAGAAGAAGGAAATTTGGTGAGCCATGTGGGATTGGGGTATTGATCATTACTTGAAAGTGTCATCAAGATTGGGTGAAAAAAAGTGTGCTGAGATTTCAGGAAACTCGTAGTTTTTTGGAAGCTTGGCAACCCCTTTCCATGAAAGTGATTTGTGCCAGTCTCTGCTTAGGGCTACATCAATAGGAAAAAAAACATAGAGATAGAACTTGGAACTAATTTATTGTGTCAAGTTTCAAAGAGCTAGCAAAAACCGCCTATGATTTTGAGTTCCAACTACATGTATACATATAGGAGAAAACAGAGTGAAACCTAAAAATTAAAACTGTTACTGCCAATGAACGGTTTAACCTAGAAGAACGAAATTTGGTGAGCCAAGTGGGATTGGTGTACTGATCATTACTGGAAAGTGTCATCAAGATTGGTTGAAAAAATGTGTGCTGAGATTTCAGGAAACTCGTAGTTTTTTGGAAGCTTGGCAACCCCTTTCCATTGAAGTGATTTGCGCCAGTCTCTGCTTAGGGCTATATCAATAGGAAAGAAAGCATAGAGATAGAACTTGGCACTACTTTATTGTGTCAAGTTTCAAAGAGCTAGCACAAACCGTGTTTGATTTAGAGTTCCAACTACATGTATCCATATAGAGGAAAACAGAGTGAAACCTAAAAATTAAAACTGTTACTGCCAATGAACGGTTTAACCTAGAAGAACGAAATTTGGTGAGCCAAGTGGGATTGGGGTACTGATCATTACCGGAAAGTGTCATGAAGATTGGTTGAAAAAATGTGTGCTGAGATTTCAGGAAACTCGTAGTTTTTTGGAAGCTTGGCAACCCCTTTCCTTGAAAGTGATTTGCGCCAGTCTCTGCTTAGGGCTACATCAATAGGAAACAAACCATAGAGATAGAACTTGGAACTACTTTATTGTGTCAAGTTTCAAAGAGCTAGCACAAACCGTGTTTGATTTAGAGTTCCAAATGCATGTATCCATATAGGAGAAAACAGAGTGAAACCTAAAAATTAAAACTGTTACTGCCAATGAACGGTTTAATCTAGAAGAACGAAATTTGGTGATCCAAGTGGGATCGGGGTACTGATCATTACTTGAAAGTGTCATCAAGATTGGGTGAAAAAAAGTGTGCTGAGATTTCAGGAAACTCGTAGTTTTTTTGGAAGCTTGGCAACCCCTTTCCATGAAAGTGATTGGCACCAGTCTCTGCTTAGGGCTACATCAATAGGAAACAAACCATAGAGATAGAACTTAGAACTACTTTACTGTGTCAAGTTTCAAATAGCTAGCACAAACCGTCTTTGATTTAGAATTCCAACTACATGTATCCATATAGAGGAAAACAGAGTGAAACCTAAAAATTAAAACTGTTACTGCCAATGAACGGTTTAACCTAGAAGAACGAAATTTGGTGAGCCAAGTGGGATCGGGGTACTGATCATTACTTGAAAGTGTCATCAAGATTGGGTGAAAAAATGTGTGCTGAGATTTCAGGAAACTCGTAGTTATTGGAAGCTTGGCAACCCCTTTCCATGAAAGTGATTGGCGCCAGTCTCTGCTTAGGGCTACATCAATAGGAAAGAAACAACAGAGATAGAACTTGGAACTACTTTACTGTGTCAATTTCAAAGAGCTAGCACAAACCGTCTTTGATTTAGAATTCCAACTACATGTATCCATATAGAGGAAAACAGAGTGAAACCTAAAAATTAAAACTGTTACTGCCAATGAATGGTTTAACCTAGAAGAACGAAATTTGGTGAGCCAAGTGGGATTGGGTACTGATCATTACCGGAAAGTGTCATCAAGATTGGTTGAAAAAATGTGTGCTGAGATTTCAGGAAACTCGTAGTTTTTTGGAAGCTTGGCAACCCCTTTCCTTGAAAGTGATTTGTGCCAGTCTCTGCTTAGGGCTATATCAATAGGAAAGAAAGCATAGAGATAGAACTTGGCACTACTTTATTGTGTCAAGTTTCAAAGAGCTAGCACAAACCGTGTTTGATTTAGAGTTCCAAATACATGTATCCATATAGGAGAAAACAGAGTGAAACCTAAAAATTAAAACAGTTAATGCCAACGAACGGTTAAACCTCGAAGAACGAAATTTGGTGAGCCAAGTGAGATTGGGGTATTGATCATTACTTGAAAGTGTCATCAAGATTGGGTGAAAAAAAGTGTGCTGAGATTTCAGGAAACTCGTAGTTTTTTGGAAGCTTGGCAACCCCTTTCCATGAAAGTGATTTGTGCCAGTCTCTGCTTAGGGCTACATCAATAGGAAAAAAACATAGAGATAGAACTTGGAACTAATTTATTGTGTAAAGTTTCAAAGAGCTAGCACAAACCGTGTTTGATTTAGAATTCCAACTACATGTATCCATATAGGAGAAAACAGAGTGAAACCTAAAAATTAAAACTGTTACTGCCAACGAACGGTTTAACCTAGAAGAATGAAATTTGGTGAGCCAAGTGGGATTAGGGTACTGATCATTACCTGAAAGTGTCATCAAGATTGGGTGAGAAAATTTGTGCTGAGATTTCAGGAAACTCGTAGTTATTGGAAGCTTGGCAACCCCTTTCCTTGAAAGTGATTTGCGCCGGTCTCTGCTTAGGGCTACATCAATAGGAAAGAAACCATAGAGATAGAACTTGGAACTTATTTATTGTGTCAAGTTTCAAAGAGCTAGCACAAACCGTCTTTGATTTAGAGTTCCAACTACATGTATCCATATAGGAGAAAACAGAGTGAAAGCTAAAAATTATAACTGTTACTGCCAACAAACGGTTTAACCTAGAAGAATAAAATTTGGTGAGCCAAGTGGGATTGGGGTACTGATCATTACCGGAAAGTGTGATCAAGATTGGGTGAAAAAATGTGTGCTGAGATTTCAGTAAACTCGTAGTTATTGGAAGCTTGGCAACCCCTTTCCATGAAAGTGATTTGCGCCAGTCTCTGCTTAGGGCTATATCAGTAGGAAAAAAATCATAGAGATAGAACTTGGAACTACTTTATTGTTTCAAGTTTCAAAGAGCTAGCACAAACCGTCTTTGATTTAGAGTTCCAACTACATGTATCCATAAAGAGGAAAACAGAGTGAATCCTAAAAATTAAAACTGTTACTGCCAATGAACGGTTTAACCTAGAAGAACGAAATTTGGTGAGCCAAGTGGGACTGGGGTACTGATCATTACCGGAAAATGTCATCAAGATTGGTGAAAAAATATGTGCTCAGATTTCAGGAAACTCGTAGTTTTTTGGAAGATTGGCAACCCCTTTCCATGAAAGTGATTTGCGCCAGTCTCTGCTTAGGGCTACATCAATAGGAAGCAAACCATAGAGATAGAACTTGGAACTACTTTATTGTGTCAAGTTTCAAAGAGCTAGCACAAACCGTGTTTGATTTAGAGTTCCAAAAACATGTATCCATATAGGAGAAAACAGAGTGAAACCTAAAAATTAAAACTGTTACTGCCAATGAACGGTTTAATCTAGAAGAACGAAATTTGGTGATCCAAGTGGGATCGGGGTACTGATCATTACTTGAAAGTGTCATCAAGATTGGGTGAAAAAAAGTGTGCTGAGATTTCAGGAAACTCGTAGTTTTTTTGGAATCTTGGCAACCCCTTTCCATGAAAATGATTGGCACCAGTCTCTGCTTAGGGCTACATCAATAGGAAACAAACCATAGAGATAGAACTTGGAACTACTTTACTGTGTCAAGTTTCAAAGAGCTAGCACAAACCGTGTTTGATTTAGAGTTCCAAATACATGTATCCATATAGGAGAAGACAGAGTGAAACCTAAAAATTAAAACTCTTACTGCCAACGAACGGTTTAACCTAGAAGAATGAAATTTGGTGAGCCAAGTGGGATTGGGGTACTGATCATTACCTGAAAGTGTCATCAAGATTGGGTGAAAAAATGTGTGCTGAGATTTTAGGAAATTCGTAGTTATTGGAAGCTTGGCAACCCCTTTCCATGAAAGTGATTTGTGCCAGTCTCTGCTTAGGGCTACATCAATAGGAAAGAAACCACAGAGACAGAACTTGGAACTACTTTATTGTGTCAAGTTTCAAAGAGCTAGCACAAACCGTCTTTGATTTAGAATTCCAACTACATGTATCCATATAGAGGAAAACAGAGTGAAACCTAAAAATTAAAACTGTTACTGCCAATGAACGGTTTAACCTAGAAGAACGAAATTTGGTGAGCCAAGTGGGATTGGGGTACTGATCATTACCGGAAAGTGTCATCAAGATTGGTTGAAAAAATGTGTGCTGAGATTTCAGGAAACTCGTAGTTTTTTGGAAGCTTGGCAACCCCTTTCCTTGAAAGTGATTTGCGCCAGTCTCTGCTTAGGGCTACATCAATAGGAAACAAACCATAGAGATACAACTTGGAACTACTTTATTGTGTCAAGTTTCAAAGAGCTAGCACAAACCGTGTTTGATTTAGAGTTCCAAATACATGTATCCATATAGGAGAAAACAGAGTGAAACCTAAAAATTAAAACTCTTACTGCCAACGAACGGTTTAACCTAGAAGAATGAAATTTGGTGAGCCAAGTGAGATTGGGGTATTGATCATTACTTGAAAGTGTCATCAAGTTTGGGTGAAAAAAAGTGTGCTGAGATTTCAGGAAACTCGTAGTTTTTTGGAAGCTTGGCAACCCCTTTCCATGAAAGTGATTTGTGCCAGTCTCTGCATAGGGCTACATCAATAGGAAAAAAACATAGAGATATAACTTGGAACTAATTTATTGTGTAAAGTTTCAAAGAGCTAGCACAAACCGTCTATGATTTAGAGTTTCAACTACATGTATACATATAGGAGAAAACAGAGTGAAACCTAAAAATTAAAACTGTTACTGCCAATGAACGGTTTAACCTAGAAGAACGAAATTTGGTGAGCCAAGAGGGATTGGGGTACTGATCATTACCAGAAAGTGTCATCAAGATTGGTTGAAAATGTGTGCTGAGATTACAGGAAACTCGTAGTTTTTTGGAAGCTTGGCAACCCCTTTCCATGAAAGTGATTTGTGCCAGTCTCTGCTTAGGGCTACATCAATAGGAAAAAAACATAGAGATAGAACTTGGAACTACTTTATTGTGTCAAGTTTCAAAGAGCTAGCAGAAACCGTCTTTGATTTAGAATTCCAACTACATGTATCCATATAGAGGAAAACAGAGTGAAACCTAAAAATTAAAACTGTTACTGCCAATGAACGGTTTAAGTTAGAAGAACGAAATTTGGTGAGCCAAGTGGGATTGGGGTACTGATCATTACCGGAAAGTGTCATCAAGATTGGTTGAAAAAATGTGTGCTGAGATTTCAGGAAACTCGTAGTTTTTTGGAAGCTTGGCAACCCCTTTCCTTGAAAGCGATTTGCGCAAGTCTCTGCTTAGGGCTACATCAATAGGAAACAAACCATAGAGATACAACTTGGAACTACTTTATTGTGTCAAGTTTCAAGGAGCTAGCACAAACCGTGTTTGATTTAGCGTTCCAAATACATGTATCCATATAGGAGAAAACAGAGTGAAACCTAAAAATTAAAACTGTTAATGCCAACGAATGGTTTAACCTCGAAGAACGAAATTTGGTGAGCCAAGTGAGATTGGGGAATTGATCATTACTTGAAAGTGTCATCAAGATCGGGTGAAAAAAAGTGTGCTGAGATTTCAGGAAACTCGTAGTTTTTTGGAAGCTTGGCAACCCCTTTCCATGAAAGTGATTTGTGCCATTCTCTGCTTAGGGCTTCATCAATAGGAAAAAAAACATAGAGATAGAACTTGGAACTAATTTATTGTGTCAAGTTTCAAAGAGCTAGCACAAACCGTCTATGATTTAGAGTTCCAACTACATGTATCCATATAGGAGAAAACAGAGTGAAACCTAAAAATTAAAACTCTTACTGCCAACGAACGGTTTAACCTAGAAGAATGAAATTTGGTGAGACAAGTGGGATTGGGGTACTGATCATTACCTGAAAGTGTCATCAAGATTGGGTGAAAAAATGTGTGCTGAGATTTCAGGAAACTCGTAGTTATTGGAAGCTTGGCAACCCCTTTCCATGAAAGTGATTGGCGCCAGTCTCTGCTTAGGGCTACATCAATAGGAAAAAAAACATAGAGATAGAACTTGGAACTAATTTATTGTGTCAAGTTTCAAAGAGCTAGCACAAACCGTCTATGATTTAGAGTTCCAACTACATGTATACATATAGGAGAAAACAGAGTGAAACCTAAAAATTAAAACTGTTACTGCCAATGAACGGTTTAACCTAGAAGAACGAAATTTGGTGAGCCAAGTGGGATTGGGGTACTGATCATTACCGGAAAGTGTCATCAAGATTGGTTGAAAAAATGTGTGCTGAGATTTCAGGAAACTCGTAGTTTTTTGGAAGCTTGGCAACCCCTTTCCTTTAAAGTGATTTGCGCCAGTCTCTGCTTAGGGCTACATCAATAGGTAACAAACCATAGAGAGAGAACTTGGAACTACTTTCTTGTGTCAAGTTTCAAAGAGCTAGCACAAACCGTGTTTGATTTAGAGTTCCAACTACATGTATCCATATAGAGGAAAACAGAGTGAAACCTAAAAATTAAAACTGTTACTGCCAATGAACGGTTTAACCTAGAAGAACGAAATTTGGTGAGCCAAGTGGGATTGGGGTAGTGATCATTACCGGAAAGTGTCATCAAGATTGGTTGAAAAAATGTGTGCTGAGATTTCAGGAAACTCGTAGTTTTTTGGAAGCTTGGTAACCCCTTTCCTTTAAAGTGATTTGCGCCAGTCTCTGCTTAGGGCTACATCAATAGGAAACAAACCATAGAGAGAGAACTTGGAACTACTTTATTGTGTCAAGTTTCAAAGAGCTAGCACAAACCGTGTTTGATTTAGAGTTCCAAATACATGTATCCATATAGGAGAAAACAGAGTGAAACCTAAAAATTAAAACTGTTAATGCCAACGAACGGTTTAACCTAGAAGAAGGAAATTTGGTGAGCCATGTGGGATTGGGGTATTGATCATTACTTGAAAGTGTCATCAAGATTGGGTGAAAAAAAGTGTGCTGAGATTTCAGGAAACTCGTAGTTTTTTGGAAGCTTGGCAACCCCTTTCCATGAAAGTGATTTGTGCCAGTCTCTGCTTAGGGCTACATCAATAGGAAAAAAAACATAGAGATAGAACTTGGAACTAATTTATTGTGTCAAGTTTCAAAGAGCTAGCAAAAACCGCCTATGATTTTGAGTTCCAACTACATGTATACATATAGGAGAAAACAGAGTGAAACCTAAAAATTAAAACTGTTACTGCCAATGAACGGTTTAACCTAGAAGAACGAAATTTGGTGAGCCAAGTGGGATTGGTGTACTGATCATTACTGGAAAGTGTCATCAAGATTGGTTGAAAAAATGTGTGCTGAGATTTCAGGAAACTCGTAGTTTTTTGGAAGCTTGGCAACCCCTTTCCATTAAAGTGATTTGCGCCAGTCTCTGCTTAGGGCTATATCAATAGGAAAGAAAGCATAGAGATAGAACTTGGCACTACTTTATTGTGTCAAGTTTCAAAGAGCTAGCACAAACCGTGTTTGATTTAGAGTTCCAACTACATGTATCCATATAGAGGAAAACAGAGTGAAACCTAAAAATTAAAACTGTTACTGCCAATGAACGGTTTAACCTAGAAGAACGAAATTTGGTGAGCCAAGTGGGATTGGGGTACTGATCATTACCGGAAAGTGTCATGAAGATTGGTTGAAAAAATGTGTGCTGAGATTTCAGGAAACTCGTAGTTTTTTGGAAGCTTGGCAACCCCTTTCCTTGAAAGTGATTTGCGCCAGTCTCTGCTTAGGGCTACATCAATAGGAAACAAACCATAGAGATAGAACTTGGAACTACTTTATTGTGTCAAGTTTCAAAGAGCTAGCACAAACCGTGTTTGATTTAGAGTTCCAAATGCATGTATCCATATAGGAGAAAACAGAGTGAAACCTAAAAATTAAAACTGTTACTGCCAATGAACGGTTTAATCTAGAAGAACGAAATTTGGTGATCCAAGTGGGATCGGGGTACTGATCATTACTTGAAAGTGTCATCAAGATTGGGTGAAAAAAAGTGTGCTGAGATTTCAGGAAACTCGTAGTTTTTTTGGAAGCTTGGCAACCCCTTTCCATTAAAGTGATTGGCACCAGTCTCTGCTTAGGGCTACATCAATAGGAAACAAACCATAGAGATAGAACTTAGAACTACTTTACTGTGTCAAGTTTCAAATAGCTAGCACAAACCGTCTTTGATTTAGAATTCCAACTACATGTATCCATATAGAGGAAAACAGAGTGAAACCTAAAAATTAAAACTGTTACTGCCAATGAACGGTTTAACCTAGAAGAACGAAATTTGGTGAGCCAAGTGGGATCGGGGTACTGATCATTACTTGAAAGTGTCATCAAGATTGGGTGAAAAAATGTGTGCTGAGATTTCAGGAAACTCGTAGTTATTGGAAGCTTGGCAACCCCTTTCCATGAAAGTGATTGGCGCCAGTCTCTGCTTAGGGCTACATCAATAGGAAAGAAACAACAGAGATAGAACTTGGAACTACTTTACTGTGTCAATTTCAAAGAGCTAGCACAAACCGTCTTTGATTTAGAATTCCAACTACATGTATCCATATAGAGGAAAACAGAGTGAAACCTAAAAATTAAAACTGTTACTGCCAATGAATGGTTTAACCTAGAAGAACGAAATTTGGTGAGCCACGTGGGATTGGGTACTGATCATTACCGGAAAGTGTCATCAAGATTGGTTGAAAAAATGTGTGCTGAGATTTCAGGAAACTCGTAGTTTTTTGGAAGCTTGGCAACCCCTTTCCTTGAAAGTGATTTGTGCCAGTCTCTGCTTAGGGCTATATCAATAGGAAAGAAAGCATAGAGATAGAACTTGGCACTACTTTATTGTGTCAAGTTTCAAAGAGCTAGCACAAACCGTGTTTGATTTAGAGTTCCAAATACATGTATCCATATAGGAGAAAACAGAGTGAAACCTAAAAATTAAAACAGTTAATGCCAACGAACGGTTAAACCTCGAAGAACGAAATTTGGTGAGCCAAGTGAGATTGGGGTATTGATCATTACTTGAAAGTGTCATCAAGATTGGGTGAAAAAAAGTGTGCTGAGATTTCAGGAAACTCGTAGTTTTTTGGAAGCTTGGCAACCCCTTTCCATGAAAGTGATTTGTGCCAGTCTCTGCTTAGGGCTACATCAATAGGAAAAAAACATAGAGATAGAACTTGGAACTAATTTATTGTGTAAAGTTTCAAAGAGCTAGCACAAACCGTGTTTGATTTAGAATTCCAACTACATGTATCCATATAGGAGAAAACAGAGTGAAACCTAAAAATTAAAACTGTTACTGCCAACGAACGGTTTAACCTAGAAGAATGAAATTTGGTGAGCCAAGTGGGATTAGGGTACTGATCATTACCTGAAAGTGTCATCAAGATTGGGTGAGAAAATTTGTGCTGAGATTTCAGGAAACTCGTAGTTATTGGAAGCTTGGCAACCCCTTTCCTTGAAAGTGATTTGCGCCGGTCTCTGCTTAGGGCTACATCAATAGGAAAGAAACCATAGAGATAGAACTTGGAACTTATTTATTGTGTCAAGTTTCAAAGAGCTAGCACAAACCGTCTTTGATTTAGAGTTCCAACTACATGTATCCATATAGGAGAAAACAGAGTGAAAGCTAAAAATTATAACTGTTACTGCCAACAAACGGTTTAACCTAGAAGAATAAAATTTGGTGAGCCAAGTGGGATTGGGGTACTGATCATTACCGGAAAGTGTGATCAAGATTGGGTGAAAAAATGTGTGCTGAGATTTCAGTAAACTCGTAGTTATTGGAAGCTTGGCAACCCCTTTCCATGAAAGTGATTTGCGCCAGTCTCTGCTTAGGGCTATATCAGTAGGAAAAAAATCATAGAGATAGAACTTGGAACTACTTTATTGTTTCAAGTTTCAAAGAGCTAGCACAAACCGTCTTTGATTTAGAGTTCCAACTACATGTATCCATAAAGAGGAAAACAGAGTGAATCCTAAAAATTAAAACTGTTACTGCCAATGAACGGTTTAACCTAGAAGAACGAAATTTGGTGAGCCAAGTGGGACTGGGGTACTGATCATTACCGGAAAATGTCATCAAGATTGGTGAAAAAATATGTGCTCAGATTTCAGGAAACTCGTAGTTTTTTGGAAGATTGGCAACCCCTTTCCATGAAAGTGATTTGCGCCAGTCTCTG
Source organism: Spermophilus citellus (assembly GCF_964194105.1). Classification (NCBI taxonomy): domain Eukaryota; kingdom Metazoa; phylum Chordata; class Mammalia; order Rodentia; family Sciuridae; genus Spermophilus; species Spermophilus citellus. The sequence continues at coordinate 76,222 of NW_027673184.1, read as the reverse complement.
CTTAGGGCTACATCAATAGGAAGCAAACCACAGAGATAGAACTTGGAACTACTTTATTGTGTCAAGTTTCAAAGAGCTAGCACAAACCGTGTTTGATTTAGAGTTCCAAAAACATGTATCCATATAGGAGAAAACAGAGTGAAACCTAAAAATTAAAACTGTTACTGCCAATGAACGGTTTAATCTAGAAGAACGAAATTTGGTGATCCAAGTGGGATCGGGGTACTGATCATTACTTGAAAGTGTCATCAAGATTGGGTGAAAAAAAGTGTGCTGAGATTTCAGGAAACTCGTAGTTTTTTTGGAATCTTGGCAACCCCTTTCCATGAAAGTGATTGGCACCAGTCTCTGCTTAGGGCTACATCAATAGGAAACAAACCATAGAGATAGAACTTGGAACTACTTTACTGTGTCAAGTTTCAAAGAGCTAGCACAAACCGTGTTTGATTTAGAGTTCCAACTACATGTATCCATATAGGAGAAGACAGAGTGAAACCTAAAAATTAAAACTCTTACTGCCAACGAACGGTTTAACCTAGAAGAATGAAATTTGGTGAGCCAAGTATGATTGGGGTACTGATCATTACCTGAAAGTGTCATCAAGATTGGGTGAAAAAATGTGTGCTGAGATTTCAGGAAATTCGTAGTTATTGGAAGCTTGGCAACCCCTTTCCATGAAAGTGATTTGTGCCAGTCTCTGCTTAGGGCTACATCAATAGGAAAGAAACCACAGAGACAGAACTTGGAACTACTTTATTGTGTCAAGTTTCAAAGAGCTAGCACAAACCGTCTTTGATTTAGAATTCCAACTACATGTATCCATATAGAGAAAAACAGAGTGAAACCTAAAAATTAAAACTGTTACTGCCAATGAACGGTTTAACCTAGAAGAACGAAATTTGGTGAGCCAAGTGGGATTGGGGTACTGATCATTACCGGAAAGTGTCATCAAGATTGGTTGAAAAAATGTGTGCTGAGATTTCAGGAAACTCGTAGTTTTTTGGAAGCTTGGCAACCCCTTTCCTTGAAAGTGATTTGCGCCAGTTCTGCTTAGGGCTACATCAATAGGAAACAAACCATAGAGATACAACTTGGAACTACTTTATTGTGTCAAGTTTCAAAGAGCTAGCACAAACCGTGTTTGATTTAGAGTTCCAAATACATGTATCCATATAGGAGAAAACAGAGTGAAATCTAAAAATTAAAACTGTTAATGCCAACGAACAGTTAAACCTCGAAGAAGGAAATTTGGTGAGCCAAGTGAGATTGGGGTATTGATCATTACTTGAAAGTGTCATCAAGTTTGGGTGAAAAAAAGTGTGCTGAGATTTCAGGAAACTCGTAGTTTTTTGGAAGCTTGGCAACCCCTTTCCATGAAAGTGATTTGTGCCAGTCTCTGCATAGGGCTACATCAATAGGAAAAAAACATAGAGATATAACTTGGAACTAATTTATTGTGTAAAGTTTCAAAGAGCTAGCACAAACCGTCTATGATTTAGAGTTCCAACTACATGTATACATATAGGAGAAAACAGAGTGAAACCTAAAAATTAAACCTGTTACTGCCAATGAACGGTTTAACCTAGAAGAACGAAATTTGGTGAGCCAAGAGGGATTGGGGTACTGATCATTACCGGAAAGTGTCATCAAGATTGGTTGAAAATGTGTGCTGAGATTACAGGAAACTCGTAGTTTTTTGGAAGCTTGGCAACCCCTTTTCATGAAAGTGATTTGTGCCAGTCTCTGCTTAGGGCTACATCAATAGGAAAAAAAAACATAGAGATAGAACTTGGAACTACTTTATTGTGTCAAGTTTCAAAGAGCTAGCAGAAACCGTCTTTGATTTAGAATTCCAACTACATGTATCCATATAGAGGAAAACAGAGTGAAACCTAAAAATTAAAACTGTTACTGCCAATGAACGGTTTAAGCTAGAAGAACGAAATTTGGTGAGCCAAGTGGGATTGGGGTACTGATCATTACCGGAAAGTGTCATCAAGATTGGTTGAAAAAATGTGTGCTGAGATTTCAGGAAACTCGTAGTTTTTTGGAAGCTTGGCAACCCCTTTCCTTGAAAGCGATTTGCGCAAGTCTCTGCTTAGGGCTACATCAATAGGAAACAAACCATAGAGATACAACTTGGAACTACTTTATTGTGTCAAGTTTCAAGGAGCTAGCACAAACCGTGTTTGATTTAGCGTTCCAAATACATGTATCCATATAGGAGAAAACAGAGTGAAACCTAAAAATTAAAACTGTTAATGCCAACGAACGGTTTAACCTCGAAGAACGAAATTTGGTGAGCCAAGTGAGATTGGGGAATTGATCATTACTTGAAAGTGTCATCAAGATTGGGTGAAAAAAAGTGTGCTGAGATTTCAGGAAACTCGTAGTTTTTTGGAAGCTTGGCAACCCCTTTCCATGAAAGTGATTTGTGCCATTCTCTGCTTAGGGCTTCATCAATAGGAAAAAAAACATAGAGATAGAACTTGGAACTAATTTATTGTGTCAAGTTTCAAAGAGCTAGCACAAACCGTCTATGATTTAGAGTTCCAACTACATGTATACATATAGGAGAAAACAGAGTGAAACCTAAAAATAAAACTGTTACTGCCAATGAACGGTTTAACCTAGAAGAACGAAATTTGGTGAGCCAAGTGGGATTGGTGTACTGATCATTACTGGAAAGTGTCATCAAGATTGGTTGAAAAAATGTGTGCTGAGATTTCAGGAAACTCGTAGTTTTTGGAAGCTTGGCAACCCCTTTCCATGAAAGTGATTTGCGCCAGTCTCTGCTTAGGGCTATATCAATAGGAAAGAAAGCATAGAGATAGAACTTGGCACTACTTTATTGTGTCAAGTTTCAAAGAGCTAGCACAAACCGTGTTTGATTTAGAGTTCCAAATACATGTATCCATATAGGAGAAAACAGAGTGAAACCTCAAAATTAAAACTGTTACTGCCAATGAACGGTTTAATCTAGAAGAACGAAATTTGGTGAGCCAAGTGGGATTGGGGTACTGATCATTAGTTGAAAGTGTCATCAAGATTGGGTGAAAAAAAGTGTGCTGAGATTTCAGGAAACTCGTAGTTTTTTGGAAGCTTGGCAACCCCTTTCCATGAAAGTGATTGGCACCAGTCTCTGCTTAGGGCTACATCAATAGGAAACAAACCATAGAGATAGAACTTATAACTACTTTACTGTGTCAAGTTTCAAATAGCTAGCACAAACCGTCTTTGATTTAGAGTTCCAACTACATGTATCCATATAGGAGAAAACAGAGTGAAACCTAAAAATTAAAACTCTTACTGCCAACGAACGGTATAACCTAGAAGAATGAAATTTGGTGAGCCAAGTGGGATTGGGGTACTGATCATTACCTGAAAGTGTCATCAAGTTTGGGTGAAAAAATGTGTGCTGAGATTTCAGGAAATTCGTAGTTATTGGAAGCTTGGCAACCCCTTTCCATGAAAGTGATTTGCGCCAGTCTCTGCTTAGGGCTACATCAATAGGAAAGAAACCACAGAGATAGAACTTGGAACTACTTTATTGTGTCAAGTTTCAAAGAGCTAGCACAAACCGTCTTTGATTTAGAATTCCAACTACATGTATCCATATAGAGGAAAACAGAGTGAAACCTAAAAATTAAAACTGTTACTGCCAATGAACGGTTTAACCTAGAAGAATGAAATTTGGTGAGCCAAGTGGGATTGGGGTACTGATCATTACCGGAAAGTGTCATCAAGATTGGTTGAAAAAATGTGTGCTGAGATTTCAGGAAACTCGTAGTTTTTTGGAAGCTTGGCAACCCCTTTCCTTGAAAGTGATTTGCGCCAGTCTCTGCTTAGGGCTACATCAATAGGAAACAAACCATAGAGATAGAACTTGGAACTACTTTATTGTGTCAAGTTTCAAAGAGCTAGCACAAACCGTGTTTGATTTAGAGTTCCAAATGCATGTATCCATATAGGAGAAAACAGAGTGAAACCTAAAAAATAAAACTGTTAATGCCAACGAAAGGTTTAACCTAGAAGAACGAAATTTCGTGAGCCAAGTGGGATTGGGGTACTGATCATTACCGGAAAGTGTCATCAAGATTGGTTGAAAAAATGTGTGCTGAGATTTCAGGAAACTCGTAGTTTTTTGGAAGCTTGGTAAACCCTTTCCATGAAAGTGATTTGCGCCAGTCTCTGCATAGGGCTACATAAATACGAAACAAACCATAGAGATAGAACTTGGAACTACTTTATTGTGTCAAGTTTCAAAGAGCTAGCACAAACTGTGTTTGATTTAGAGTTCCAAAAACATGTATCCATATAGGAGAAAACAGAGTGAAACCTAAAAATTAAAACTGTTACTGCCAATGAACGGTTTAATCTAGAAGAACGAAATTTGGTGATCCAAGTGGGATCGGGGTACTGATCATTACTTGAAAGTGTCATCAAGATTGGGTGAAAAAAAGTGTGCTGAGATTTCAGGAAACTCGTAGTTTTTTTGGAAGCTTGGCAACCCCTTTCCATGAAAGTGATTGGCACCAGTCTCTGCTTAGGGCTACATCAATAGGAAACAAACCATAGAGATAGAACTTAGAACTACTTTACTGTGTCAAGTTTCAAATAGCTAGCACAAACCGTCTTTGATTTAGAATTCCAACTACATGTATCCATATAGAGGAAAACAGAGTGAAACCTAAAAATTAAAACTGTTACTGCCAATGAACGGTTTAACCTAGAAGAACGAAATTTGGTGAGCCAAGTGGGATCGGGGTACTGATCATTACTTGAAAGTGTCATCAAGATTGGGTGAAAAAATGTGTGCTGAGATTTCAGGAAACTCGTAGTTATTGGAAGCTTGGCAACCCCTTTCCATGAAAGTGATTGGCGCCAGTCTCTGCTTAGGGCTACATCAATAGGAAAGAAACAACAGAGATAGAACTTGGAACTACTTTACTGTGTCAATTTCAAAGAGCTAGCACAAACCGTCTTTGATTTAGAATTCCAACTACATGTATCCATATAGAGGAAAACAGAGTGAAACCTAAAAATTAAAACTGTTACTGCCAATGAACGGTTTAACCTAGAAGAACGAAATTTGGTGAGCCAAGTGGGATTGGGTACTGATCATTACCGGAAAGTGTCATCAAGATTGGTTGAAAAAATGTGTGCTGAGATTTCAGGAAACTCGTAGTTTTTTGGAAGCTTGGCAACCCCTTTCCTTGAAAGTGATTTGTGCCAGTCTCTGCTTAGGGCTATATCAATAGGAAAGAAAGCATAGAGATAGAACTTGGCACTACTTTATTGTGTCAAGTTTCAAAGAGCTAGCACAAACCGTGTTTGATTTAGAGTTCCAAATACATGTATCCATATAGGAGAAAACAGAGTGAAACCTAAAAATTAAAACAGTTAATGCCAACGAACGGTTAAACCTCGAAGAACGAAATTTGGTGAGCCAAGTGAGATTGGGGTATTGATCATTACTTGAAAGTGTCATCAAGATTGGGTGAAAAAAAGTGTGCTGAGATTTCAGGAAACTCGTAGTTTTTTGGAAGCTTGGCAACCCCTTTCCATGAAAGTGATTTGTGCCAGTCTCTGCTTAGGGCTACATCAATAGGAAAAAAACATAGAGATAGAACTTGGAACTAATTTATTGTGTAAATTTTCAAAGAGCTAGCACAAACCGTGTTTGATTTAGAATTCCAACTACATGTATCCATATAGGAGAAAACAGAGTGAAACCTAAAAATTAAAACTGTTACTGCCAACGAACGGTTTAACCTAGAAGAATGAAATTTGGTGAGCCAAGTGGGATTAGGGTACTGATCATTACCTGAAAGTGTCATCAAGATTGGGTGAGAAAATTTGTGCTGAGATTTCAGGAAACTCGTAGTTATTGGAAGCTTGGCAACCCCTTTCCTTGAAAGTGATTTGCGCCGGTCTCTGCTTAGGGCTACATCAATAGGAAAGAAACCATAGAGATAGAACTTGGAACTTATTTATTGTGTCAAGTTTCAAAGAGCTAGCACAAACCGTCTTTGATTTAGAGTTCCAACTACATGTATCCATATAGGAGAAAACAGAGTGAAAGCTAAAAATTATAACTGTTACTGCCAACAAACGGTTTAACCTAGAAGAATAAAATTTGGTGAGCCAAGTGGGATTGGGGTACTGATCATTACCGGAAAGTGTGATCAAGATTGGGTGAAAAAATGTGTGCTGAGATTTCAGTAAACTCGTAGTTATTGGAAGCTTGGCAACCCCTTTCCATGAAAGTGATTTGCGCCAGTCTCTGCTTAGGGCTATATCAGTAGGAAAAAAATCATACAGATAGAACTTGGAACTACTTTATTGTTTCAAGTTTCAAAGAGCTAGCAGAAACCGTCTTTGATTTAGAGTTCCAACTACATGTATCCATATAGAGGAAAACAGAGTGAATCCTAAAAATTAAAACTGTTACTGCCAATGAACGGTTTAACCTAGAAGAACGAAATTTGGTGAGCCAAGTGGGACTGGGGTACTGATCATTACCGGAAAATGTCATCAAGATTGGTGAAAAAATATGTGCTCAGATTTCAGGAAACTCGAATTTTTTTGGAAGATTGGCAACCCCTTTCCATGAAAGTGATTTGCGCCAGTCTCTGCTTAGGGCTACATCAATAGGAAGCAAACCATAGAGATAGAACTTGGAACTACTTTATTGTGTCAAGTTTCAAAGAGCTAGCACAAACCGTGTTTGATTTAGAGTTCCAAAAACATGTATCCATATAGGAGAAAACAGAGTGAAACCTAAAAATTAAAACTGTTACTGCCAATGAACGGTTTAATCTACAAGAACGAAATTTGGTGATCCAATTGGGATCGGGGTACTGATCATTACTTGAAAGTGTCATCAAGATTGGGTGAAAAAAAGTGTGCTGAGATTTCAGGAAACTCGTAGTTTTTTTGGAATATTGGCAACCCCTTTCCATGAAAGTGATTGGCACCAGTCTCTGCTTAGGGCTACATCAATAGGAAACAAACCATAGAGATAGAACTTGGAACTACTTTACTGTGTCAAGTTTCAAAGAGCTAGCACAAACCGTGTTTGATTTAGAGTTCCAACTACATGTATCCATATAGGAGAAGACAGAGTGAAACCTAAAAATTAAAACTCTTACTGCCAACGAACGGTTTAACCTAGAAGAATGAAATTTGGTGAGACAAGTGGGATTGGGGTACTGATCATTACCTGAAAGTGTCATCAAGATTGGGTGAAAAAATGTGTGCTGAGATTTCAGGAAATTCGTAGTTATTGGAAGCTTGGCAACCCCTTTCCATGAAAGTGATTTGTGCCAGTCTCTGCTTAGGGCTACATCAATAGGAAAGAAACCACAGAGACAGAACTTGGAACTACTTTATTGTGTCAAGTTTCAAAGAGCTAGCACAAACCGTCTTTGATTTAGAATTCCAACTACATGTATCCATATAGAGGAAAACAGAGTGAAACCTAAAAATTAAAACTGTTACTGCCAATGAACGGTTTAACCTAGAAGAACGAAATTTGGTGAGCCAAGTGGGATTGGGGTACTGATCATTACCGGAAAGTGTCATCAAGATTGGTTGAAAAAATGTGTGCTGAGATTTCAGGAAACTCGTAGTTTTTTGGAAGCTTGGCAACCCCTTTCCTTGAAAGTGATTTGCGCCAGTCTCTGCTTAGGGCTACATCAATAGGAAACAAACCATAGAGATACAACTTGGAACTACTTTATTGTGTCAAGTTTCAAAGAGCTAGCACAAACCGTGTTTGATTTAGAGTTCCAAATACATGTATCCATATAGGAGAAAACAGAGTGAAACCTAAAAATTAAAACTGTTAATGCCAACGAACGGTTAAACCTCGAAGATGGAAATTTGGTGAGCCAAGTGAGATTGGGGTATTGATCATTACTTGAAAGTGTCATCAAGTTTGGGTGAAAAAAAGTGTGCTGAGATTTCAGGAAACTCGTAGTTTTTTGGAAGCTTGGCAACCCCTTTCCATGAAAGTGATTTGTGCCAGTCTCTGCATAGGGCTACATCAATAGGAAAAAAACATAGAGATATAACTTGGAACTAATTTATTGTGTAAAGTTTCAAAGAGCTAGCACAAACCGTCTATGATTTAGAGTTCCAACTACATGTATACATATAGGAGAAAACAGAGTGAAACCTAAAAATTAAAACTGTTACTGCCAATGAACGGTTTAACCTAGAAGAACGAAATTTGGTGAGCCAAGAGGGATTGGGGTACTGATCATTACCGGAAAGTGTCATCAAGATTGGTTGAAAATGTGTGCTGAGATTACAGGAAACTCGTAGTTTTTTGGAAGCTTGGCAACCCCTTTTCATGAAAGTGATTTGTGCCAGTCTCTGCTTAGGGCTACATCAATAGGAAAAAAAACATAGAGATAGAACTTGGAACTACTTTATTGTGTCAAGTTTCAAAGAGCTAGCAGAAACCGTCTTTGATTTAGAATTCCAACTACATGTATCCATATAGAGGAAAACAGAGTGAAACCTAAAAATTAAAACTGTTACTGCCAATGAACGGTTTAAGCTAGAAGAACGAAATTTGGTGAGCCAAGTGGGATTGGGGTACTGATCATTACCGGAAAGTGTCATCAAGATTGGTTGAAAAAATGTGTGCTGAGATTTCAGGAAACTCGTAGTTTTTTGGAAGCTTGGCAACCCCTTTCCTTGAAAGCGATTTGCGCAAGTCTCTGCTTAGGGCTACATCAATAGGAAACAAACCATAGAGATACAACTTGGAACTACTTTATTGTGTCAAGTTTCAAGGAGCTAGCACAAACCGTGTTTGATTTAGCGTTCCAAATACATGTATCCATATAGGAGAAAACAGAGTGAAACCTAAAAATTAAAACTGTTAATGCCAACGAACGGTTTAACCTCGAAGAACGAAATTTGGTGAGCCAAGTGAGATTGGGGAATTGATCATTACTTGAAAGTGTCATCAAGATTGGGTGAAAAAAAGTGTGCTGAGATTTCAGGAAACTCGTAGTTTTTTGGAAGCTTGGCAACCCCTTTCCATGAAAGTGATTTGTGCCATTCTCTGCTTAGGGCTTCATCAATAGGAAAAAAAACATAGAGATAGAACTTGGAACTAATTTATTGTGTCAAGTTTCAAAGAGCTAGCACAAACCGTCTATGATTTAGAGTTCCAACTACATGTATACATATAGGAGAAAACAGAGTGAAACCTAAAAATAAAACTGTTACTGCCAATGAACGGTTTAACCTAGAAGAACGAAATTTGGTGAGCCAAGTGGGATTGGTGTACTGATCATTACTGGAAAGTGTCATCAAGATTGGTTGAAAAAATGTGTGCTGAGATTTCAGGAAACTCGTAGTTTTTGGAAGCTTGGCAACCCCTTTCCATGAAAGTGATTTGCGCCAGTCTCTGCTTAGGGCTATATCAATAGGAAAGAAAGCATAGAGATAGAACTTGGCACTACTTTATTGTGTCAAGTTTCAAAGAGCTAGCACAAACCGTGTTTGATTTAGAGTTCCAAATACATGTATCCATATAGGAGAAAACAGAGTGAAACCTCAAAATTAAAACTGTTACTGCCAATGAACGGTTTAATCTAGAAGAACGAAATTTGGTGAGCCAAGTGGGATTGGGGTACTGATCATTACTTGAAAGTGTCATCAAGATTGGGTGAAAAAAAGTGTGCTGAGATTTCAGGAAACTCGTAGTTTTTTGGAAGCTTGGCAACCCCTTTCCATGAAAGTGATTGGCACCAGTCTCTGCTTAGGGCTACATCAATAGGAAACAAACCATAGAGATTGAACTTATAACTACTTTACTGTGTCAAGTTTCAAATAGCTAGCACAAACCGTCTTTGATTCAGAGTTCCAACTACATGTATCCATATAGGAGAAAACAGAGTGAAACCTAAAAATTAAAACTGTTACTGCCAACGAACGGTATAACCTAGAAGAATGAAATTTGGTGAGCCAAGTGGGATTGGGGTACTGATCATTACCTGAAAGTGTCATCAAGTTTGGGTGAAAAAATGTGTGCTGAGATTTCAGGAAATTCGTAGTTATTGGAAGCTTGGCAACCCCTTTCCATGAAAGTGATTTGCGCCAGTCTCGGCTTAGGGCTACATCAATAGGAAAGAAACCACAGAGATAGAACTTGGAACTACTTTATTGTGTCAAGTTTCAAAGAGCTAGCACAAACCGTCTTTGATTTAGAATTCCAACTACATGTATCCATATAGAGGAAAAGAGAGTGAAACCTAAAAATTAAAACTGTTACTGCCAATGAACGGTTTAACCTAGAAGAATGAAATTTGGTGAGCCAAGTGGGATTGGGGTACTGATCATTACCGGAAAGTGTCATCAAGATTGGTTGAAAAAATGTGTGCTGAGATTTCAGGAAACTCGTAGTTTTTTGGAAGCTTGGCAACCCCTTTCCTTGAAAGTGATTGGCGCCAGTCTCTGCTTTGGGCTACATCAATAGGAAACAAACCATAGAGATAGAACTTGGAACTACTTTATTGTGTCAAGTTTCAAAGAGCTAGCACAAACCGTGTTTGATTTAGAGTTCCAACTACATGTATCCATATAGGAGAAAACAGAGTGAAACCTAAAAATTAAAACTGTTACTGCCAACGAACGGTTTAACCTAGAAGAATGAAATTTGGTGAGCCAAGTGGGATTAGGGTACTGATCATTACCTGAAAGTGTCATCAAGATTGGGTGAAAAAATTTGTGCTGAGATTTCAGGAAACTCGTAGTTATTGGAAGCTTGGCAAACCCTTTCCATGAAAGTGATTTGCGCCAGTCTCTGCTTAGGGCTACATCAATAGGAAAGAAACCACAGAGACAGAACTTGGAACTACTTTATTGTGTCAAGTTTCAAAGAGCTAGCACAAACCGTCTTTGATTTAGAATTCCAACTACATGTATCCATATAGAGGAAAACAGAGTGAAACCTAAAAATTAAAACTGTTACTGCCAATGAACGGTTTAACCTAGAAGAACGAAATTTGGTGAGCCAAGTGGGATTGGGGTACTGATCATTACCGGAAAGTGTCATCAAGATTGGTTGAAAAAATGTGTGCTGAGATTTCAGGAAACTCGTAGTTTTTTGGAAGCTTGGCAACCCCTTTCCTTGAAAGTGATTTGCGCCAGTCTCTGCTTAGGGCTATATCAGTAGGAAAAAAATTATAGAGACAGAACTTGGAACTACTTTATTGTTTCAATTTTCAAAGAGCTAGCACAAACCGTCTTTGATTTAGAGTTCCAACAACATGTATCCATATAGAGGAAAACAGAGTGAATCCTAAAAATTAAAACTGTTACTGCCAATGAACGGTTTAACCTAGAAGAACGAAATTTGGTGAGCCAAGTGGGACTGGGGTACTGATAATTACCGGAAAGTGTCATCAAGATTGGTTGAAAAAATATGTGCTCAGATTTCAGGAAACTCGTAGTTTTTTGGAAGGTTGGCAACCCCTTTCCATGAAAGTGATTTGCGCCAGTCTCTGCTTAGGGCTACATCAATAGGAAGCAAACCATAGAGATAGAACTTGGAACTACTTTATTGTGTCAAGTTTCAAAGAGCTAGCACAAACCGTGTTTGATTTAGAGTTCCAACTACATGTATCCATATAGGAGAAAACAGAGTGAAACCTAAAAATTAAAACTCTTACTGCCAACGAACGGTTTAACCTAGAAGAATGAAATTTGGTGAGCCAAGTGGGATTGGGGTACTGATCATTACCTGAAAGTGTCATCAAGATTGGGTGAAAAAATGTGTGCTGAGATTACAGGAAATTCGTAGTTATTGGAAGCTTGGCAACCCCTTTCCATGAAAGTGATTTGCGCCAGTCTCTGCTTAGGGCTACATCAATAGGAAAGAAACCACAGAGATAGAACTTGGAACTACTTTATTGTGTCAAGTTTCAAAGAGCTAGCACAAACCGTCTTTGATTTAGAATTCCAACAACATGTATCCATATAGAGGAAAACAGAGTGAAACCTAAAAATTAAAACTGTTACTGCCAATGAATGGTTTAACCTAGAAGAACGAAATTTGGTGAGCCAAGTGGGATTGGGGTACTGATCATTACCGGAAAGTGTCATCAAGATTGGTTGAAAAAATGTGTGCTGAGATTTCAGGAAACTCGTAGTTTTTTGGAAGCTTGGCAACCCCTTTCCTTGAAAGTGATTGGCGCCAGTCTCTGCTTAGGGCTACATCAATAGGAAACAAACCATAGAGATAGAACTTGGAACTACTTTATTGTGTCAAGTTTCAAAGAGCTAGCACAAACCGTGTTTGATTTAGAGTTCCAAATACATGTATCCATACAGGAGAAAACACAGTGAAACCTAAAAATTAAAACTGTTAATGCCAAGAACGGTTAAAACTCGAAGAAGGAAATTTGGTGAGCCAAGTGAGATTGGGGTATTGATCATTACTTGAACGTGTCATCAAGATTGGGTGAAAAAAAGTGTGCTGAGATTTCAGGAAACTCGTAGTTTTTTGGAAGCTTGGCAACCCCTTTCATGAAAGTGATTTGTGCCAGTCTCTGCATAGGGCTACATCAATAGGAAAAAAACATAGAGATAGAACATGGAACTAATTTATTGTGTAAAGTTTCAAAGAGCTAGCACAAACCGTCTATGATTTAGAGTTCCAACTACATGTATACATATAGGAGAAAACAGAGTGAAACCTAAAAATTAAAACTCTTACTGCCAATGAACGGTTTAACCTAGAAGAACGAAATTTGGTGAGCCAAGAGGGATTTGGGTACTGATCATTACCGGAAACTGTCATCAAGATTGGTTGAAAATGTGTGCTGAGATTACAGGAAACTCGTAGTTTTTTGGAAGCTTGGCAACCCCTTTCCTTGAAAGTGATTTGTGCCAGTCTCTGCTTAGGGCTACATCAATAGGAAAAAAACCATAGAGATAGAACTTGGTACTACTTTATTGTGTCAAGTTTCAAAGAGCTAGCAGAAACCGTCTTTGATTTAGAATTCCAACTACATATATCCATATAGAGGAAAACACAGTGAAACCTAAAAATTAAAACTGTTACTGCCAATGAACGGTTTAAGCTAGAAGAACGAAATTTGGTGAGCCAAGTGGGATTGGGGTACTGATCATTACCGGAAAGTGTCATCAAGATTGGTTGAAAAAATGTGTGCTGAGATTTCAGGAAACTCGTAGTTTTTTGGAAGCTTGGCAACCCCTTTCCTTGAAAGTGATTTGCGCCAGTCTCTGCTTAGGGCTACATCAATAGGAAACAAACCATAGAGATACAACTTGGAACTACTTTATTGTGTCAAGTTTCAAGGAGCTAGCACAAACCGTGTTTGATTTAGCGTTCCAAATACATGTATCCATATAGGAGAAAACAGAGTGAAACCTAAAAATTAAAACTGTTACTGCCAATGAACGGTTTAACCTCGAAGAACGAAATTTGGTGAGCCAAGTGAGATTGGGGAATTGATCATTACTTGAAAGTGTCATCAAGATTGGGTGAAAAAATGTGTGCTGAGATTTCAGGAAACTCGTAGTTTTTTGGAAGCTTGGCAACCCCTTTCCATGAAAGTGATTTGTGCCAGTCTCTGCTTAGGGCTACATCAATAGGAAAAAAACCATGGAGATAGAACTTGGAACTAATTTATTGTGTGAAGTTTCAAAGAGCTAGCACAAACCGTCTATGATTTAGAGTTCCAACTACATGTATACATATAGGAGAAAACAGAGTGAAACCTAAAAATTAAAACTGTTACTGCCAATGAACGGTTTAACCTAGAAGAATGAAATTTGGTGAGCCAAGTGGGATTGGTGTACTGATCATTACTGGAAAGTGTCATCAAGATTGGTTGAAAAAATGTGTGCTGAGATTTCAGGAAACTCGTAGTTTTTGGAAGCTTGGCAACCCCTTTCCATGAAAGTGATTTGCGCCAGTCTCTGCTTAGGGCTATATCAATAGGAAAGAAAGCATAGAGATAGAACTTGGCACTACTTTATTGTGTTAAGTTTCAAAGAGCTAGCACAAACCGTGTTTGATTTAGAGTTCCAAATACATGTATCCATATAGGAGAAAACAGAGTGAAACCTAAAAATTAAAACTGTTACTGCCAATGAACGGTTTAATCTAGAAGAACGAAATTTGGTCAGCCAAGTGGGATCGGGGTACTGATCATTACTTGAAAGTGTCATCAAGATTGGGTGAAAAAAAGTGTGCTGAGATTTCAGGAAACTCGTAGTTTTTTGGAAGCTTGGCAACCCCTTTCCATGAAATTGATTGGCACCAGTCTCTGCTTAGGGCTACATCAATAGGAAACAAACCATAGAGATAGAACTTATAACTACTTTACTGTGTCAAGTTTCAAATAGCTAGCACAAACCGTCTTTGATTTAGAGTTCCAAATACATGTATCCATATAGAGGAAAACAGAGTGAAACCTAAAAATTAAAACTGTTACTGCCAATGAACGGTTTAACCTAGAAGAACGAAATTCCGTGACCCAACTGGGATTGGGGTACTGATCATTACCAGAAAGTGTCATCAAGATCGGTTGAAAAAATGTGTGCTGAGATTTCAGGAAACTCGTAGTTTTTTGGAAGCTTGGCAACCCCTTTCCATGAAAGTGATTTCGCCAGTCTCTGCTTAGTGCTACATAAATACGAAACAAACCATAGAGATAGAACTTGGAACTACTTTATTGTGTCAAGTTTCAAAGAGCTAGCACAAACCGTGTTTGATTTAGAGTTCCAACTACATGTATCCATATAGGAGAAAACAGAGTGAAACCTAAAAATTAAAACTCTTACTGCCAACGAAAGGTTTAACCTAGAAGAATGAAATTTGGTGAGCCAAGTGGGATTGGGGTACTGATCATTACCTGAAAGTGTCATCAAGTTTGGGTGAAAAAATGTGTGCTGAGATTTCAGGAAACTCGTAGTTATTGGAAGCTTGGCAACCCCTTTCCATGAAAGTGATTGGCGCCAGTCTCTGCTTAGGGCTACATCAATAGGAAAGAAACCACAGAGATAGAACTTGGAACTACTTTATTGTGTCAAGTTTCAAGGAGCTAGCACAAACAGTGTTTGATTTAGCGTTCCAAATACATGTATCCATATAGGAGAAAACAGAGTGAAACCTAAAAATTAAAACTGTTAATGCCAACGAACGGTTTAACCTTGAAGAACGAAATTTGGTGAGCCAAGTGAGATTGGGGAATTGATCATTACTTGAAAGTGTCATCAAGATTGGGTGAAAAAATGTGTGCTGAGATTTCAGGAAACTCGTAGTTTTTTGGAAGCTTGGCAAACCCTTTCCATGAAAGTGATTTGTGACAGTCTCTGCTTAGGGCTACATCAATAGGAAAAAAAAACATAGAGATAGAACTTGGAACTAATTTATTGTGTCAACTTTCAAAGAGCTAGCACAAACCGTCTATGATTTAGAGTTCCAACTACATGTATACATATAGGAGAAAACAGAGTGAAACCTAAAAATTAAAACTGTTACTGCCAATGAACGGTTTAACCTAGAAGAACGAAATTTGGTGAGCCAAGTGGGATTGGTGTACTGATTATTACTGGAAAGTGTCATCAAGATTGGTTGAAAAAATGTGTGCTGAGATTTCAGGAAACTCGTAGTTTTTGGAAGCTTGGCAACCCCTTTCCATGAAAGTGATTTGCGCCAGTCTCTGCTTAGGGCTATATCAATAGGAAAGAAAGCATAGAGATAGAACTTGGCACTACTTTATTGTGTCAAGTTTCAAAGAGCTAGCACAAACCGTGTTTGATTTAGAGTTCCAACTACATGTATCCATATAGAGGAAAACAGAGTGAAACCTAAAAATTAAAACTGTTACTGCCAATGAACGGTTTAAACTAGAAGAACTAAATTTCGTGACCCAACTGGGATTGGGGTACTGATCATTACCGGAAAGTGTCATCAAGATTGGTTGAAAAAATGTGTGCTGAGATTTCAGGAAACTCGTAGTTTTTTGGAAGCTTGGCAACCCCTTTCCATGAAAGTGATTTGCGCCAGTCTCTGCTTAGGGCTACATAAATACGAAACAAACCATAGAGATAGAACTTGGAACTACTTTATTGTGTCAAGTTTCAAAGAGCTATCACAAACCGTGTTTGATTTAGAGTTCCAACTACATGTATCCATATAGGACAAAACAGAGTGAAACCTAAAAATTAAAACTCTTACTGCCAACGAACGGTTTAACCTAGAAGAATGAAATTTGGTGAGCCAAGTGGGATTGGGGTACTGATCATTACCTGAAAGTGTCATCAAGATTGGGTGAAAAAATGTGTGCTGAGATTTCAGGAAACTCGTAGTTATTGGAAGCTTGGCAACCCCTTTCCATGAAAGTGATTGGCGCCAGTCTCTGCTTAGGGCTACATCAATAGGAAAAAAACCACAAAGATAGAACATGGAACTACTTTACTGTGTCAAGTTTCAAAGAGCTAGCACAAACCGTCTTTGATTTAGAGTTCCAACTACATGTATCCATATAGAGGAAAAGAGTGAAACCTAAAAATTAAAACTGTTACTGCCAATGAACGGTTTAACCTAGAAGAACGAAATTTGGTGAGCCAAGTGGGATTGGGGTACTGATCATTACCGGAAAGTGTCATCAAGATTGGTTGAAAAAATGTGTGCTGAGATTTCAGGAAACTCGTAGTTTTTTGGAAGCTTGGCAACCCCTTTTCTTGAAAGTGATTTGCGCCAGTCTCTGCTTAGGGCTACATCAATAGGAAACAAACCATAGAGATAGTACTTGGAACTACTTTCTTGTGTCA
Organism: Spermophilus citellus; assembly: GCF_964194105.1. NCBI lineage: Eukaryota > Metazoa > Chordata > Mammalia > Rodentia > Sciuridae > Spermophilus > Spermophilus citellus. The sequence goes on along the minus strand of NW_027673184.1, from coordinate 59,389 downwards.
AGTTTCAAAGAGCTAGCACAAACTGTGTTTGATTTAGAGTTCCAAATACATGTATCCATATAGGAGAAAACAGAGTGAAACCTAAAAATTAAAACTGTTAATGCCAACGAACGGTTTAACCTAGAAGAATGAAATTTGGTGAGCCAAGTGAGATTGGGGTATTGATCATTACTTGAAAGTGTCATCAAGATTGGGTGAAAAAAAGTGTGCTGAGATTTCAGGAAACTCGTAGTTTTTTGGAAACTTGGCAACCCCTTTCCATGAAAGTGATTTGTGCCAGTCTCTGCTTAGGGCTACATCAATAGGAAACAAACCATAGAGATAGAACTTGGAACTACTTTATTGTGTCAAGTTTCAAAGAGCTAGCACAAACCGTGATTGATTTAGAGTTCCAACTACATGTATCCATATAGGAGAAAACAGAGTGAAACCTAAAAATTAAAACTGTTACTGCCAATGAACGGTTTAACCTAGAAGAACGAAATTTGGTGAGCCAAGTGGGATTGGGGTACTGATCATTACAGGAAAGTGTCATCAAGATTGGTTGAAAAAATGTGTGCTGAGATTTCAGGAAACTCGTAGTTTTTTGGAAGCTTGCAACCCCTTTCCTTTAAAGTGATTTGCGCCAGTCTCTGCTTAGGGCTACATCAATAGGAAACAAACCATAGAGAGAGAACTTGGAACTACTTTATTGTGTCAAGTTTCAAAGTGCTAGCACAAACCGTGTTTGATTTAGAGTTCCAAATACATGTATCCATATAGGAGAAAATAGAGTGAAACCTAAAAATTAAATCTGTTAATGCCAATGAATGGTTTAACCTAGAAGAACGAAATTTCGTGACCCAACTGGGATAGTGGTACTGATCATTACCGGAAAGTGTCATGAAGATTGGTTGAAAAAATGTGTGCTGAGATTTCAGGAAACTCGTAGTTTTTTGAAAGCTTGGCAACCCCTTTCCATGAAAGTGATTTGCGCCAGTCTCTGCTTAGGGCTACATAAATATGAAACAATCCATAGAGATAGAACTTGGAAGTACTTTATTGTGTCAAGTTTCAAAGAGCTATCACAAACCGTGTTTGATTTAGAGTTCCAACTACATGTATCCATATAGGATAAAACAGAGTGAAACCTAAAAATTAAAACTCTTACTGCCAACGAACGGTTTAACCTAGAAGAACGAAATTTGGTGAGCCAAGTGGGATCGGGGTACTGATCATTACTTGAAAGTGTCATCAAGATTGGGTGAAAAAAAGTGTGCTGACATTTCAGGAAACTCGTAGTTTTTTGGAAGCTTGGCAACCCCTTTCCATGAAAGTGATTGGCGCCAGTCTCTGCTTAGGGCTACATCAATAGGAAACAAACCATAGAGATAGAACTTGGAACTACTTTACTGTGTCAAGTTTCAAAGAGCTAGCACAAACCGTCTTTGATTTAGAATTCCAACTACATGTATCCATATAGAGGAAAACAGAGTGAAACCTAAAAATTAAAACTGTTACTGCCAATGAACGCTTTAACCTAGAAGAACGAAATTTGGTGAGCCAAGTGGGATCGGGGTACTGATCATTACTTGAAAGTGTCATCAAGATTGGGTGAAAAAATGTGTGCTGAGATTTCAGGAAACTCGTAGTTATTGGAAGCTTGGCAACCCCTTTCCATGAAAGTGATTGGCGCCAGTCTCTGCTTAGGGCTACATCAATAGGAAAGAAACAACAGAGATAGAACTTGGAACTACTTTACTGTGTCAATTTCATAGAGCTAGCACAAACCGTCTTTGATTTAGAATTCCAACTACATGTATCCATATAGAGGAAAACAGAGTGAAACCTAAAAATTAAAACTGTTACTGCCAATGAACGGTTTAACATAGAAGAACGAAATTTGGTGAGCCAAGTGGGATTGGGGTACTGATCATTACCGGAAAGTGTCATCAAGATTGGTTGAAAAAATGTGTGCTGAGATTTCAGGAAACTCGTAGTTTTTTGGAAGCTTGGCAACCCCTTTCCTTGAAAGTGATTTGTGCCAGTCTCTGCTTAGGGCTATATCAATAGGAAAGAAAGCATAGAGATAGAACTTGGCACTACTTTATTGTGTCAAGTTTCAAAGCGCTAGCACAAACCGTGTATAATTTAGAGTTCCAACTACATGTATCCATATAGGAGAAAACAGAGTGAAACCTAAAAATTAAAACTCTTACTGCCAACGAACGGTTTAACCTAGAAGAATGAAATTTGGTGAGCCAAGTGGGATTGGGGTACTGATCATTACCTGAAAGTGTCATCAAGATTGGGTGAAAAAATGTGTGCTGAGATTTCAGGAAATTCGTAGTTATTGGAAGCTTGGCAACCCCTTTCCATGAAAGTGATTTGCGCCAGTCTCTGCTTAGGGCTACATCAATAGGAAAGAAACCACAGAGATAGAACTTGGAAGTACTTTATTGTGTCAAGTTTCAAAGAGCTAGCACAAACCGTCTTTGATTTAGAATTCCAACTACATGTATCCATATAGAGGAAAACAGAGTGAAACCTAAAAATTAAAACTGTTACTGCCAATGAACGGTTTAACCTAGAAGAACGAAATTTGGTGAGCCAAGTGGGATTGGGGTACTGATCATTACCGGAAAGTGTCATCAAGATTGGTTGAAAAAATGTGTGCAGAGATTTCAGGAAACTCGTAGTTTTTTGGAAGCTTGGCAACCCCTTTCCATTAAAGTGATTTGCGCCAGTCTCTGCTTAGGGCTACATCAATAGGAAACAAACCATAGAGACACAACTTGGAACTACTTTATTGTGTCAAGTTTCAAAGAGCTAGCACAAACCGTGTTTGATTTAGAGTTCCAAATACATGTATCCATATAGGAGAAAACAGAGTGAAACCTAAAAATTAAAACTGTTAATGCCAACGAACGGTTAAACCTCGAAGAACGAAATTTGGTGAGCCAAGTGAGATTGGGGTATTGATCATTACTTGAAAGTGTCATCAAGATTGGGTGAAAAAAGGTGTGCTGAGATTTCAGGAAACTCGTAGTTTTTTGGAAGCTTGGCAACCCCTTTCCATGAAAGTGATTTGTGCCAGTCTCTGCTTAGGGCTACATCAATAGGAAAAAAACATAGAGATAGAACTTGGAACTAATTTATTGTGTAAAGTTTCAAAGAGCTAGCACAAACCGTGTTTGATTTAGAATTCCAACTACATGTATCCATATAGGAGAAAACAGAGTGAAACCTAAAAATTAAAACTGTTACCGCCAACGAACGGTTTAACCTAGAAGAATGAAATTTGGTGAGCCAAGTGGGATTAGGGTACTGATCATTACCTGAAAGTGTCATCAAGATTGGGTGAAAAAATTTGTGCTGAGATTTCAGGAAACTCGTAGTTATTGGAAGCTTGGCAACCCCTTTCCTTGAAAGTGATTTGTGCCGGTCTCTGCTTAGGGCTACATCAATAGGAAAGAAACCATAGAGATAGAACTTGGAACTTATTTATTGTGTCAAGTTTCAAAGAGCTAGCACAAACCGTCTTTGATTTAGAGTTCCAACTACATGTATCCATATAGGAGAAAACAGAGTGAAAGCTAAAAATTATAACTGTTACTGCCAACAAACGGTTTAACCTAGAAGAATAAAATTTGGTGAGCCAAGTGGGATTGGGGTACTGATCATTACCGGAAAGTGTGATCAAGATTGGGTGAAAAAATGTGTGCTGAGATTTCAGTAAACTCGTAGTTATTGGAAGCTTGGCAACCCCTTTCCATGAAAGTGATTTGCGCCAGTCTCTGCTTAGGGCTATATCAGTAGGAAAAAAATCATAGAGATAGAACTTGGAACTACTTTATTGTTTCAAGTTTCAAAGAGCTAGCACAAACCGTCTTTGATTTAGAGTTCCAAATACATGTATCCATACAGAGGAAAACAGAGTGAAACCTAAAAATTAAAACTGTTACTGCCAATGAACGGTTTAACCTAGAAGAACGAAATTTGGTGAGCCAAGTGGGATTGGGGTACTGACCATTACCGGAAAGTGTCATCAAGATTGGTTGAAAAAATGTGTGCTGAGATTTCAGGAAACTCGTAGTTTTTTGGAAGCTTGGCAACCCCTTTCCTTTAAAGTGATTTGCGCCAGTCTCTGCTTAGGGCTACATCAATAGGAAACAAACCATAGAGAGAGAACTTGGAACTACTTTATTGTGTCAAGTTTCAAAGTGCTAGCACAAAGCGTGTTTGATTTAGAGTTCCAAATACATGTATCCATATAGGAGAAAATAGAGTGAAACCTAAAAATTAAAACTGTTAATGCCAATGAACGGTTTAACCTAGAAGAACGAAATTTCGTGACCCAACTGGGATTGGTGTACTGATCATTACCGGAAAGTGTCATGAAGATTGGTTGAAAAAATGTGTGCTGAGATTTCAGGAAACTCGTAGTTTTTTGGAAGCTTGGCAACCCCTTTCCATGAAAGTGATTTGCGCCAGTCTCTGCTTAGGGCTACATAAATACGAAACAATCCATAGAGATAGAACTTGGAACTACTTTATTGTGTCAAGTTTCAAAGAGCTATCACAAACCGTGTTTGATTTAGAGTTCCAACTACATGTATCCATATAGGAGAAAACAGAGTGAAACCTAAAAATTAAAACTCTTACTGCCAACGAACGGTTTAACCTAGAAGAATGAAATTTGGTGAGACAAGTGGGATTGGGGTACTGATCATTACCTGAAAGTGTCATCAAGATTTGGTGAAAAAATGTGTGCTGAGATTTCAGGAAACTCGTAGTTATTGGAAGCTTGGCAACCCCTTTCCATGAAAGTGATTGGCGCCAGTCTCTGCTTAGGGCTACATCAATAGGAAAAAAAACATAGAGATAGAACTTGGAACTAATTTATTGTGTCAAGTTTCAAAGAGCTAGCACAAACCGTCTATGATTTAGAGTTCCAACTACATGTATACATATAGGAGAAAACAGAGTGAAACCTAAAAATTAAAACTGTTACTGCCAATGAACGGTTTAACCTAGAAGAACCAAATTTGGTGAGCCAAGTGGGATTAGGGTACTGATCATTACCGGAAAGTGTCATCAAGATTGGTTGAAAAAATGTGTGCTGAGATTTCAGGAAACTCGTAGTTTTTTGGAAGCTTGGCAACCCCTTTCCTTGAAAGTGATTTGCGCCAGTCTCTGCTTAGGGCTACATCAATAGGAAACAAACCATAGAGAGAGAACTTGGAACTACTTTCTTGTGTCAAGTTTCAAAGAGCTAGCACAAACCGTGTTTGATTTAGAGTTCCAACTACATGTATCCATATAGAGGAAAACAGAGTGAAACCTAAAAATTAAAACTCTTACTGCCAACGAACGGTTTAACCTAGAAGAATGAAATTTGGTGAGCCAAGTGGGATTGGGGTACTGATCATTACCTGAAAGTGTCATCAAGATTGGGTGAAAAAATGTGTGCTGAGATTTCAGGAAATTCGTAGTTATTGGAAGCTTGGCAACCCCTTTCCATGAAAGTGATTTGCGCCAGTCTCTGCTTAGGGCTACATCAATAGGAAAGAAACCACAGAGATAGAACTTGGAAGTACTTTATTGTGTCAAGTTTCAAAGAGCTAGCACAAACCGTCTTTGATTTAGAATTCCAACTACATGTATCCATATAGAGGAAAACAGAGTGAAACCTAAAAATTAAAACTGTTACTGCCAATGAACGGTTTAACCTAGAAGAACGAAATTTGGTGAGCCAAGTGGGATTGGGGTACTGATCATTACCGGAAAGTGTCATCAAGATTGGTTGAAAAAATGTGTGCTGAGATTTCAGGAAACTCGTAGTTTTTTGGAAGCTTGGCAACCCCTTTCCTTGAAAGTGATTTGCGCCAGTCTCTGCTTAGGGCTACATCAATAGGAAACAAACCATAGAGATACAACTTGGAACTACTTTATTGTGTCAAGTTTCAAAGAGCTAGCACAAACCGTGTTTGATTTAGAGTTCCAAATACATGTATCCATATAGGAGAAAACAGAGTGAAACCTAAAAATTAAAACTGTTAATGCCAACGAACGGTTAAACCTCGAAGATGGAAATTTGGTGAGCCAAGTGAGATTGGGGTATTGATCATTACTTGAAAGTGTCATCAAGATTGGGTGAAAAAAGGTGTGCTGAGATTTCAGGAAACTCGTAGTTTTTTGGAAGCTTGGCAACCCCTTTCCATGAAAGTGATTTGTGCCAGTCTCTGCTTAGGGCTACATCAATAGGAAAAAAACATAGAGATAGAACTTGGAACTAATTTATTGTGTCAAGTTTCAAAGAGCTAGCACAAACCGTCTATGATTTAGAGTTCCAACTACATGTATACATATAGGAGAAAACAGAGTGATACCTAAAAATTAAAACTGTTACTGCCAATGAACGGTTTAACCTAGAAGAACGAAATTTGGTGAGCCAAGTGGGATTAGGGTACTGATCATTACCGGAAAGTGTCATCAAGATTGGTTGAAAAAATGTGTGCTGAGATTTCAGGAAACTCGTAGTTTTTTGGAAGCTTGGCAACCCCTTTCCTTGAAAGTGATTTGCGCCAGTCTCTGCTTAGGGCTACATCAATAGGAAACAAACCATAAAGAGAGAACTTGGAACTACTTTCTTGTGTCAAGTTTCAAAGAGCTAGCACAAACCGTGTTTGATTTAGAGTTCCAACTACATGTATCCATATAGAGGAAAACAGAGTGAAACCTAAAAATTAAAACTGTTACTGCCAATGAACGGTTTAACCTAGAAGAACGAAATTTGGTGAGCCAAGTGGGATTGGGGTACTGATCATTACCGGAAAGTGTCATCAAGATTGGTTGAAAAAATGTGTGCTGAGATTTCAGGAAACTCGTAGTTTTTTGGAAGCTTGGCAACCCTTTCCATGAAAGTGATTGGCGCCAGTCTCTGCTTAGGGCTACATCAATAGGAAAAAACCATAGAGATAGAACTTGGAACTAAGTTATTGTGTCAAGTTTCAAAGAGCTAGCACAAACCGTGTTTGATTTAGAGTTCCAAATACATGTATCCATATAGGAGAAAACAGAGTGAAACCTAAAAATTAAAACTGTTACTGCCAATGAACGGTTTAAGCTAGGAGAATGAAATTTGGTGAGCCAAGTGGGATTGGGGTACTGATCATTACCGGAAAGTGTGATCAAGATTGGGTAAAAAAATGTGTGCTGAGATTTCAGGAAACTCGTAGTTATTGGAAGCTTGGCAACCCCTTTCCATGAAAGTGATTTGTGCCAGTCTCTGCTTAGGGCTACATCAATAGGAAAAAAAAAAAACCATAGAGATAGAACTTGGAACTAATTTATTGTGTCAAGTTTCAAAGAGCTAGTACAAACCGTCTATGATTTAGAGTTCCAACTACATGTATACATATAGGAGAAAACAGAGTGAAACCTAAAAATTAAAACTGTTACTGCCAATGAACGGTTTAATCTAGAAGAACGAAATTTGGTGAGCCAAGTGGGATCGGGGTACTGATCATTACTTGAAAGTGTCATCAAGATTGGGTGAAAAAAAGTGTGCTGACATTTCAGGAAACTCGTAGTTTTTTGGAAGCTTGGCAACCCCTTTCCATGAAAGTGATTGGCGCCAGTCTCTGCTTAGGGCTACATCAATAGGAAACAAACCATAGAGATAGAACTTGGAACTACTTTATTGTGTCAAGTTTCAAAGAGCTAGCACAAACCGTGTTTGATTTAGAGTTCCAACTACATGTATCCATATAGGAGAAAACAGAGTGAAACCTAAAAATTAAAACTCTTACTGCCAACGAACGGTTTAGTCTAGGAGAATGAAATTTGGTGAGCCAAGTGGGATTGGGGTACTGATCATTACCTGAAAGTGTCATCAAGATTGGGTGAAAAAATATGTGCTGAGATTTCAGGAAATTCGTAGTTATTGGAAGCTTGGCAACCCCTTTCCATGAAAGTGATTTGCGCCAGTCTCTGCTTAGGGCTACATCAATAGGAAAGAAACCACAGAGATAGAACTTGGAACTACTTTATCGTGTCAAGTTTCAAAGAGCTAGCACAAACCGTCTTTGATTTAGAATTCCAAATTTGTATCCATAAAGAGGAAAACAGAGTGAAACCTAAAAATTAAAACTGTTACTGCCAATGAACGGTTTAACCTAGAAGAACGAAATTTGGTGGCCAAGTGGGATTGGGGTACTGATCATTACCGGAAAGTGTCATCAAGATTGGTTGAAAAAATGTGTGCTGAGATTTCAGGAAACTCGTAGTTTTTTGGAAGCTTGGCAACCCCTTTCCTTGAAAGTGATTTGCGCCAGTCTCTGCTTAGGGCTACATAAATACGAAACAATCCATAGAGATAGAACTTGGAACTACTTTATTGTGTCAAGTTTCAAAGAGCTATCACAAACCGTGTTTGATTTAGAGTTCCAACTACATGTATCCATATAGGAGAAAACAGAGTGAAACCTAAAAATTAAAACTCTTACTGCCAACGAACGGTTTAACCTAGAAGAATGAAATTTGGTGAGACAAGTGGGATTGGGGTACTGATCATTACCTGAAAGTGTCATCAAGATTGGGTGAAAAAATGTGTGCTGAGATTTCAGGAAACTCGTAGTTATTGGAAGCTTGGCAACCCCTTTCCATGAAAGTGATTGGCGCCAGTCTCTGCTTAGGGCTACATCAATAGGAAAGAAACCACAAAGATAGAACTTGGAACTACTTTACTGTGTCAAGTTTCAAAGAGCTAGCACAAACCGTCTATGATTTAGAGTTCCAACTACATGTATCCATATAGAAGAAAACAGAGTGAAACCTAAAAATTAAAACTGTTACTGCCAATGAACGGTTTAACCTAGAAGAACGAAATTTGGTGAGCCAAGTGGGATTGGGGTACTGATCATTACCGGAAAGTGTCATCAAGATGGGTTGAAAAAATGTGTGCTGAGATTTCAGGAAACTCGTAGTTTTTTGGAAGCTTGGCAACCCCTTTCCTTGAAAGTGATTTGCGCCAGTCTCTGCTTAGGGCTACATAAATACGAAACAATCCATAGAGATAGAACTTGGAACTACTTTATTGTGTCAAGTTTCAAAGAGCTATCACAAACCGTGTTTGATTTAGAGTTCCAACTACATGTATCCATATAGGAGAAAACAGAGTGAAACCTAAAAATTAAAACTCTTACTGCCAACGAACGGTTTAACCTAGAAGAATGAAATTTGGTGAGACAAGTGGGATTGGGGTACTGATCATTACCTGAAAGTGTCATCAAGATTGGGTGAAAAAATGTGTGCTGAGATTTCAGGAAACTCGTAGTTATTGGAAGCTTGGCAACCCCTTTCCATGAAAGTGATTGGCGCCAGTCTCTGCTTAGGGCTACATCAATAGGAAAGAAACCACAAAGATAGAACTTGGAACTACTTTACTGTGTCAAGTTTCAAAGAGCTAGCACAAACCGTCTATGATTTAGAGTTCCAACTACATGTATCCATATAGAAGAAAACAGAGTGAAACCTAAAAATTAAAACTGTTACTGCCAATGAACGGTTTAACCTAGAAGAACGAAATTTGGTGAGCCAAGTGGGATTGGGGTACTGATCATTACCGGAAAGTGTCATCAAGATGGGTTGAAAAAATGTGTGCTGAGATTTCAGGAAACTCGTAGTTTTTTGGAAGCTTGGCAACCCCTTTCCTTGAAAGTGATTTGCGCCAGTCTCTGCTTAGGGCTACATCAATAGGAAACAAACCATAGAGATACAACTTGGAACTACTTTATTGTGCCAAGTTTCAAAGAGCTAGCACAAACCGTGTTTGATTTAGAGTTCCAAATACATGTATCCATATAGGAGAAAACAGTGTGAAACCTAAAAATTAAAACTGTTAATGCCAACGAACGGTTAAACCTCGAAGAAGGAAATTTGGTGAGCCAAGTGAGATTGGGGTATTGATCATTACTTGAAAGTGTCATCAAGTTTGGGTGAAAAAAAGTGTGCTGAGATTTCAGGAAACTCGTAGTTTTTTGGAAGCTTGGCAACCCCTTTCCATGAAAGTGATTCGTGCCAGTCTCTGCATAGGGCTACATCAATAGGAAAAAAACATAGAGATATAACTTTGAACTAATTTATTGTGTAAAGTTTCAAAGAGCTAGCACAAACCGTCTATGATTTAGAGTTCCAACTACATGTATACATATAGGAGAAAACAGAGTGAAACCTAAAAATTAAAACTGTTACTGCCAATGAACGGTTTAACCTAGAAGAACGAAATTTGGTGAGCCAAGAGGGATTGGGGTACTGATCATTACCGGAAAGTGTCATCAAGATTGGTTGAAAATGTGTGCTGAGATTACAGGAAACTCGTAGTTTTTGGGAAGCTTGGCAACCCCTTTCCTTGAAAGTGATTTGTGCCAGTCTCTGCTTATGGCTACATCAATAGGAAAAAAAACATAGAGATAGAACTTGGAACTACTTTATTGTGTCAAGTTTCAAAGAGCTAGCAGAAACCGTCTTTGATTTAGAATTCCAACTACATGTATCCATATAGAGGAAAACAGAGTGAAACCTAAAATATAAAACTGTTACTGCCAATGAACGGTTTAAGCTAGAAGAACGAAATTTGGTGAGCCAAGTGGGATTGGGGTACTGATCATTACTGGAAAGTGTCATCAAGATTGGTTGAAAAAATGTGTGCTGAGATTTCAGGAAACTCGTAGTTTTTTGGAAGCTTGGCAACCCCTTTCCATGAAAGTGATTTGCGCCAGTCTCTGCTTAGGGCTATATCAATAGGAAAGAAAGCATAGAGATAGAACTTGGCACTACTTTATTGTGTCAAGTTTCAAAGAGCTAGCACAAACCGTGTTTGATTTAGAGTTCCAAATACATGTATCCATATAGGAGAAAACAGAGTGAAACCTAAAAATTAAAACTGTTACTGCCAATGAACGGTTTAATCTAGAAGAACGAAATTTGGTGAGCCAAGTGGGATTGGGGTACTGATCATTACTTGAAAGTGTCATCAAGATTGGGTGAAAAAAAGTGTGCTGAGATTTCAGGAAACTCGTAGTTTTTTGGAAGCTTGGCAACCCCTTTCCATGAAAGTGATTGGCACCAGTCTCTGCTTAGGGCTACATCAATAGGAAACAAACCATAGAGATAGAACTTATAACTACTTTACTGTGTCAAGTTTCAAATAGCTAGCACAAACCGTCTTTGATTTAGAGTTCCAACTACATGTATCCATATAGAGGAAAACAGAGTGAAACCTAAAAATTAAAACTGTTAATGCCAATGAACGGTTTAACCTAGAAGAACGAAATTTCGTGACCCAACTGGGATTGGGGTACTGATCATTACCGGAAAGTGTCATCAAGATCGGTTGAAAAAATGTGTGCTGAGATTTCAGGAAACTCGTAGTTTTTTGGAAGCTTGGCAACCCCTTTCCATGAAAGTGATTGGCGCCAGTCTCTGCTTAGGGCTACATCAATAGGAAACAAACCATAGAGATAGAACTTGGAACTACTTTATTGTGTCAAGTTTCAAAGAGCTAGCACAAACCGTGTTTGATTTAGAGTTCCAACTACATGTATCCATATAGGAGAAAACAGAGTGAAACCTAAAAATTAAAACTCTTACTGCCAACGAACGGTTTAACCTAGAAGAATGAAATTTGGTGAGCCAAGTGGGATTGGGGTACTGATCATTACCTGAAAGTGTCATCAAGTTTGGGTGAAAAAATGTGTGCTGAGATTTCAGGAAATTCGTAGTTATTGGAAGCTTGGCAACCCCTTTCCATGAAAGTGATTTGCGCCAGTCTCTGCTTAGGGCTACATCAATAGGAAAGAAACCACAGAGATAGAACTTGGAACTACTTTATTGTGTCAAGTTTCAAAGAGCTAGCACAAACCGTCTTTGATTTAGAATTCCAACTACATGTATCCATATAGAGGAAAACAGAGTGAAACCTAAAAATTAAAACTGTTACTGCCAATGAACGGTTTAACCTAGAAGAACGAAATTTGGTGAGCCAAGTGGGATTGGGGTACTGATCATTACCGGAAAGTGTCATCAAGATTGGTTGAAAAAATGTGTGCTGAGATTTCAGGAAACTCGTAGTTTTTTGGAAGCTTGGCAACCCCTTTCCTTGAAAGTGATTGGCGCCAGTCTCTGCTTAGGGCTACATCAATAGGAAACAAACCATAGAGATAGAACTTGGAACTACTTTATTGTGTCAAGTTTCAAAGAGCTAGCACAAACCGTGTTTGATTTAGAGTTCCAACTACATGTATCCATATAGGAGAAAACAGAGTGAAACCTAAAAATTAAAACTGTTACTGCCAACGAACGGTTTAACCTAGAAGAATGAAATTTGGTGAGCCAAGTGGGATTAGGGTACTGATCATTACCTGAAAGTGTCATCAAGATTGGGTGAAAAAATGTGTGCTGAGATTTCAGGAAACTCGTAGTTATTGGAAGCTTGGCAACCCCTTTCCTTGAAAGTGATTTGCGCCGGTCTCTGCTTAGGGCTACATCAATAGGAAAGAAACCATAGAGATAGAACTTGGAACTTATTTATTGTGTCAAGTTTCAAAGAGCTAGCACAAACCGTCTTTGATTTAGAGTTCCAACTACATGTATCCATATAGGAGAAAACAGAGTGAAAGCTAAAAATTGTAACTGTTACTGCCAACAAACGGTTTAACCTAGAAGAATAAAATTTGGTGAGCCAAGTGGGATTGGGGTACTGATCATTACCGGAAAGTGTGATCAAGATTGGGTGAAAAAATGTGTGCTGAGATTTCAGTAAACACGTAGTTATTGGAAGCTTGGCAACCCCTTTCCATTAAAGTGATTTGCGCCAGTCTCCGCTTAGGGCTATATCAGTAGGAAAAAAATCATAGAGATAGAACTTGGAACTACTTTATTGTTTCAAGTTTCAAAGAGCTAGCACAAACCGTCTTTGATTTAGAGTTCCAACTACATGTATCCATATAGAGGAAAACAGAGTGAATCCTAAAAATTAAAACTGTTACTGCCAATGAACGGTTTAACCTAGAAGAACGAAATTTGGTGAGCCAAGTGGGACTGGGGTACTGATCATTACCGGAAAGTGTCACCAAGATTGGTTGAAAAAATATGTGCTCAGATTTCAGGAAACTCGTAGTTTTTTGGAAGCTTGGCAACCCCTTTCCATGAAAGTGATTGGCGCCAGTCTCTGCTTAGGGCTACATCAATAGGAAGCAAACCATAGAGATAGAACTTGGAACTACTTTATTGTGTCAAGTTTCAAAGAGCTAGCACAAACCGTGTTTGATTTAGAGTTCCAAATACATGTATCCATATAGGAGAAAACAGAGTGAAACCTAAAAATTAAAACTCTTACTGCCAACGAACGGTTTAAACTAGAAGAATGAAATTTGGTGAGCCAAGTGGGATTGGGGTACTGATCATTACCTGAAAGTGTCATCAAGATTGGGTGAAAAAATGTGTGCTGAGATTACAGGAAACTCGTAGTTATTGGAAGCTTGGCAACCCCTTTCCATGAAAGTGATTTGCGCCAGTCTCTGCTTAGGGCTACATCAATAGGAAAGAAACCACAGAGATAGAACTTGGAAGTACTTTATTGTGTCAAGTTTCAAAGAGCTAGCACAAACCGTCTTTGATTTAGAATTCCAACTACATGTATCCATATAGAGGAAAACAGAGTGAAACCTAAAAATTAAAACTGTTACTGCCAATGAACGGTTTAACCTAGAAGAACGAAATTTGGTGAGCCAAGTGGGATTGGGGTACTGATCATTACCGGAAAGTGTCATCAAGATTGGTTGAAAAAATGTGTGCTGAGATTTCAGGAAACTCGTAGTTTTTTGGAAGCTTGGCAACCCCTTTCCTTGAAAGTGATTGGCGCCAGTCTCTGCTTAGGTCTACATCAATAGGAAACAAACCATAGAGATAGAACTTGGAACTACTTTATTGTGTCAAGTTTCAAAGAGCTAGCACAAACCGTGTTTGATTTAGAATTCCAAATACATATATCCATATAGGAGAAAACACAGTGAAACCTAAAAATTAAAACTGTTAATGCCAACGAACGGTTAAACCTCGAAGAAGGAAATTTGGTGAGCCAAGTGAGATTGGGGTATTGATCATTACTTGAAAGTGTCATCAAGATTGGGTGAAAAAAAGTGTGCTGAGATTTCAGGAAATTCGTAGTTTTTTGGAAGCTTGGCAACCCCTTTCCATGAAAGTGATTTGTGCCAGTCTCTGCATAGGGCTACATCAATAGGAAAAAAACATAGAGATAGAACTTGGAACTAATTTATTGTGTAAAGTTTCAAAGAGCTAGCACAAACCGTCTATGATTTAGAGTTCCAAGTACATGTATACATATAGGAGAAAACAGAGTGAAACCTAAAAATTAAAACTCTTACTGCCAATGAACGGTTTAACCTAGAAGAACGAAATTTGGTGAGCCAAGAGGGATTTGGGTACTGATCATTACCGGAAACTGTCATCAAGATTGGTTGAAAATGTGTGCTGAGATTACAGGAAACTCGTAGTTTTTTGGAAGCTTGGCAACCCCTTTCCTTGAAAGTGATTTGTGCCAGTCTCTGCTTAGGGCTACATCAATAGGAAAAAAACCATAGAGATAGAACTTGGAACTACTTTATTGTGTCAAGTTTCAAAGAGCTAGCAGAAACCGTCTTTGATTTAGAATTCCAACTACATGTATCCATATAGAGGAAAACACAGTGAAACCTAAAAATTAAAACTGTTACTGCCAATGAACGGTTTAAGCTAGAAGAACGAAATTTGGTGAGCCAAGTGGGATTGGGGTACTGATCATTACCGGAAAGTGTCATCAAGATTGGTTGAAAAAATGTGTGCTGAGATTTCAGGAAACTCGTAGTTTTTTGGAAGCTTGGCAACCCCTTTCCTTGAAAGTGATTTGCGCCAGTCTCTGCTTAGGGCTACATCAATAGGAAACAAACCATAGAGATACAACTTGGAACTACTTTATTATGTCAAGTTTCAAGGAGCTAGCACAAACCGTGTTTGATTTAGCATTCCAAATACATGTATCCATATAGGAGAAAACAGAGTGAAACCTAAAAATTAAAACTGTTAATGCCAACGAACGGTTTAACCTCGAAGAACGAAATTTGGTGAGCCAAGTGAGATTGGGGAATTGATCATTACTTGAAAGTGTCATCAAGATTGGGTGAAAAAAAGTGTGCTGAGATTTCAGGAAACTCGTAGTTTTTTGGAAGCTTGGCAACCCCTTTCCATGAAAGTGCTTTGTGCCAGTCTCTGCTTAGGGCTACATCAATAGGAAAAAAACCATAGAGATAGAACTTGGAACTAATTTATTGTGTCAAGTTTCAAAGAGCTAGCACAAACCGTCTATGATTTAGAGTTCCAACTACATGTATACATATAGGAGAAAACAGAGTGAAACCTAAAAATTAAAACTGTTACTGCCAATGAACGGTTTAACCTAGAAGAACGAAATTTGGTGAGCCAAGTGGGATTGGTGTACTGATCATTACTGGAAAGTGTCATCAAGATTGGTTGAAAAAATGTGTGCTGAGATTTCAGGAAACTCGTAGTTTTTGGAAGCTTGGCAACCCCTTTCCTTGAAAGTGATTTGCGCCAGTCTCTGCTTAGGGCTATATCAATAGGAAAGAAAGCATAGAGATAGAACTTGGCACTACTTTATTGTGTCAAGTTTCAAAGAGCTAGCACAAACCGTGTTTGATTTAGAGTTCCAAATACATGTATCCATATAGGAGAAAACAGAGTGAAACCTAAAAATTAAAACTGTTACTGCCAATGAACGGTTTAATCTAGAAGAACGAAATTTGGTGAGCCAAGTGGGATCGGGGTACTGATCATTACTTGAAAGTGTCATCAAGATTGGGTGAAAAAAAGTGTGCTGAGATTTCAGGAAACTCGTAGTTTTTTGGAAGCTTGGCAACCCCTTTCCATGAAAGTGATTGGCACCAGTCTCTGCTTAGGGCTACATCAATAGGAAACAAACCATAGATATAGAACTTATAACTACTTTACTGTGTCAAGTTTCAAAGAGCTAGCACAAACCGTCTTTGATTTAGAGGTCCAACTACATGTATCCATATAGAGGAAAACAGAGTGAAACCTAAAAATTAAAACTGTTACTGCCAATGAACGGTTTATCCTAGAAGAACGAAATTTCGTGACCCAACTGGGATTGGGGTACTGATCATTACCGGAAAGTGTCATCAAGATCGGTTGAAAAAATGTGTGCTGAGATTTCAGGAAACTCGTAGTTTTTTGGAAGCTTGGCAACCCCTTTCCATGAAAGTGATTTCGCCAGTCTCTGCTTAGGGCTACATAAATACGAAACAAACCATAGAGATAGAACTTGGAACTACTTTATTTTGTCAAGTTTCAAAGAGCTAGCACAAACCGTGTTTGATTTAGAGTTCCAACTACATGTATCCATATAGGAGAAAACAGAGTGAAACCTAAAAATTAAAACTCTTACTGCCAACGAAATGTTTAACCTAGAAGAATGAAATTTGGTGAGCCAAGTGGGATTGGGGTACTGATCATTACCTGAAAGTGTCATCAAGTTTGGGTGAAAAAATGTGTGCTGAGATTTCAGGAAACTCGTAGTTATTGGAAGCTTGGCAACCCCTTTCCATGAAAGTGATTGGCGCCAGTCTCTGCTTAGGGCTACATCAATAGGAAAGAAACCACAGAGATAGAACTTGGAACTACTTTACTGTGTCAATTTCAAAGAGCTAGCACAAACCGTCTTTGATTTAGAATTCCAACTACATGTATCCATATAGAGGAAAACAGAGTGAAACCTAAAAATTAAAACTGTTACTGCCAATGAACGGTTTAACCTAGAAGAACGAAATTTGGTGAGCCAAGTGGGATTGGGGTACTGATCATTACCGGAAAGTGTCATCAAGATTGGTTGAAAAAATGTGTGCTGAGATTTCAGGAAACTCGTAGTTTTTTGGAAGCTTGGCAACCCCTTTCCTTGAAAGTGATTTGCGCCAGTCTCTGCTTAGGGCTACATCAATAGGAAACAAACCATAGAGATACAACTTGGAACTACTTTATTGTGTCAAGTTTCAAGGAGCTAGCACAAACCGTGTTTGATTTAGCGTTCCAAATACATGTATCCATATAGAGGAAAACAGAGTGAAACCTAAAAATTAAAACTGTTAATGCCAACGAACGGTTTAACCTTGAAGAACGAAATTTGGTGAGCCAAGTGAGATTGGGAATTGATCATTACTTGAAAGTGTCATCAAGATTGGGTGAAAAAATGTGTGCTGAGATTTCAGGAAACTCGTAGTTTTTTGGAAGCTTGGCAACCCCTTTATATGAAAGTGATTTGTGCCAGTCTCTGCGTAGGGCTACATCAATAGGAAAAAAAATAGAGATAGAACTTGGAACTAATTTATTGTGTAAAGTTTCAAAGAGCTAGCACAAACCGTCTATGATTTAGAGTTCCAACTACATGTATACATATAGGAGAAAACAGAGTGAAACCTAAAAATTAAAACTGTTACTGCCAATGAACGGTTTAACCTAGAAGAACGAAATTTGGTGAGCCAAGAGGGATTGGGGTACTGATCATAACCGGAAAGTGTCATCAAGATTGGTTGAAAATGTGTGCTGAGATTACAGGAAACTCGTAGATTTTGGAAGCTTGGCAACCCCTTTCCTTGAAAGTGATTTGCGCCAGTCTCTGCTTAGGGCTATATCAATAGGAAAGAAAGCTTAGAGATAGAACTTGGCACTACTTTATTGTGTCAAGTTTCAAAGAGCTAGCACAAACCGTGTTTGATTTAGAGTTCCAAATATATGTATCCATATAGGAGAAAACAGAGTGAAACCTAAAAATTAAAACTGTTACTGCCAATGAACGGTTTAATCTAGAAGAACGAAATTTGGTGAGCCAAGTTGGATCGGGGTACTGATCATTACTTGAAAGTGTCATCAAGATTGGGTGAAAAAAAGTGTGCTGAGATTTCAGGAAACTCGTAATTTTTTTGGAAGCTTGGCAACCCCTTTCCATGAAAGTGATTGGCACCAGTCTCTGCTTAGGGCTACATCAATAGGAAACAAACCATAGAGATAGAACTTAGAACTACTTTACTGTGTCAAGTTTCAAATAGCTAGCACAAACCGTCTTTTATTTAGAGTTCCAACTACATGTATCCATATAGAGGAAAACAGAGTGAAACCTAAAAATTAAAACTGTTACTGCCAATGAACGGTTTAACCTAGAAGAACGAAATTTCGTGACCCAACTGGGATTGGGGTACTTATCATTACCGGAAAGTGTCATCAAGATTGGTTGAAAAAATGTGTGCTGAGATTTCAGGAAACTCGTAGTTTTTTGGAAGCTTGGCAACCCCTTTCCTTGAAAGTGATTTGTGCCAGTCTCTGCTTAGGGCTACATCAATAGGAAAAAAACCATAGAGATAGAACTTGGAACTAATTTATTGTGTCAAGTTTCAAAGAGCTAGCACAAACCGTCTATGATTTAGAGTTCCAACTACATGTATACATATAGGAGAAAACAGAGTGAATCCTAAAATTTAAAACTGTTACTGCCAATGAACGGTTTAACCTAGAAGAACGAAATTTGGTGAGCCAAGTGGGATTGGGGTACTGATCATTACCGGAAAGTGTCATCAAGATTGGTTGAAAAAATGTGTGCTGAGATTTCAGGAAACTCGTAGTTTTTTGGAAGCTTGGCAACCCCTTTCCTTGAAAGTGATTTGCGCCAGTCTCTGCTTAGGGCTACATCAATAGGAAACAAACCATAGAGATAGAACTTGGAACTACTTTATTGTGTCAAGTTTCAAAGAGCTAGCACAAACCGAGTTTGATTTAGAGTTCCAAATACATGTATCCATATAGGAGAAAACAGAGTGAAACCTAAAAATTAAAACTGTTAATGCCAACGAACGGTTTAACCTAGAAGAACGAAATTTGGTGAGCCAAGTGGGATTGGGGTATTGATCATTACTTGAAAGTGTCATCAAGATTGGGTGAAAAAAAGTGTGCTGAGATTTCAGGAAACTCTTAGTTTTTTGGAAGCTTGGCAACCCCTTTCCATGAATGTGATTTGTGCCAGTCTCTGCTTAGGGCTACATCAATAGGAAAAAAACCATAGAGATAGAACTTGGAACTAATTTATTGTGTCAAGTTTCAAAGAGCTAGCACAAACCGTGTATAATTTAGAGTTCCAACTACATGTATACATATAGGAGAAAACAGAGTGAAACCTAAAAATTAAAACTGTTACTGCCAATGAACGGTTTAACCTAGAAGAACGAAATTTGGTGAGCCAAGTGGGATTGGGGTACTGATCATTTGCTGAAAGTG
The DNA here is from genome assembly GCF_964194105.1 of Spermophilus citellus. NCBI lineage: Eukaryota > Metazoa > Chordata > Mammalia > Rodentia > Sciuridae > Spermophilus > Spermophilus citellus. The sequence continues at coordinate 39,991 of NW_027673184.1, read as the reverse complement.
TCATCAAGATTGGTTGAAAAAATGTGTGCTGAGATTTCAGGAAACTCGTAGTTTTTTGGAAGCTTGGCAACCCCTTTCCTTGAAAGTGATTTGCGCCAGTCTCTGCTTAGGGCTACATCAATAGGAAACAAACCATAGAGATAGAACTTGGAACTACTTTATTGTGTCAAGTTTCAAGGAGCTAGCACAAACCGTGTTTGATTTAGAGTTCCAAATACATGTATCCATATAGGAGAAAACAGAGTGAAACCTACAAATTAAAACTGTTAATGCCAACGAACGGTTTAACCTCGAAGAACGAAATTTGGTGAGCCAAGTGAGATTGGGGTATTGATCATTACTTGAAAGTGTCATGAAGATTGGGTGAAAAAAAGTGTGCTGAGATTTCAGGAAACTGGTAGTTTTTTGGAAGCTTGGCAACCCCTTTCCATGAAAGTGATTTGTGCCAGTCTCTGCTTAGGGCTACATCAATAGGAAAAAAAACATAGAGATAGAACTTGGAACTAATTTATTGTGTCAAGTTTCAAAGAGCTAGCACAAACCGTCTATGATTTAGAGTTCCAAATACATGTATACATATAGGAGAAAACATAGTGAAACCTAAAAATTAAAACTGTTACTGCCAATGAACGGTTTAACCTAGAAGAACGAAATTTGGTGAGCCAAGTGGGATTGGTGTACTGATCATTACTGGAAAGTGTCATCAAGATTGGTTGAAAAAATGTGTGCTGAGATTTCAGGAAACTCGTAGTTTTTTGGACGCTTGGCAACCCCTTTCCATGAAAGTGATTTGCGCCAGTCTCTGCTTAGGGCTACATCAATAGGAAAGAAAGCATAGAGATAGAACTTGGACTACTTTATTGTGTCAAGTTTCAAAGAGCTAGCACAAACCGTGTTTGATTTAGAGTTCCAACTACATGTATCCATATAGGAGAAAACAGAGTGAAACCTAAAAATTAAAACTGTTACTGCCAATGAACGGTTTAACCTAGAAGAACGAAATTTGGTGAGCCAAGTGGGATTGGTGTACTGATCATTACTGGAAAGTGTCATCAAGATTGGTTGAAAAAAATGTGTGCTGAGATTTCATGAATTTCGTAGTTTTTTGGAAGCTTGGCAACCCTTTTCCAAGAAAGTGATTGGTGCCAGTCTCTGCTTAGGGCTACATCAATAGGAAACAAACCATAGAGATAGAACTTGGAACTACTTTACTGTGTCAAGTTTCAAAGAGCTAGCACAAACCGTCTTTGATTTAGAGTTCCAAATACATGTATCCATATAGAGGAAAACAGAGTGAAACCTAAAAATTAAAACTGTTACTGCCAATGAACGGTTTAACCTAGAAGAATGAAACTTCGTGAGCCAACTGGGATTGGGGTACTGATCATTTCCGAAAAGTGTCATCAAGATTGGTTGAAAAAATGTGTGCTGAGATTTCAGGAAACTCGTAGTTTTTTGGAAGCTTGGCAACCCCTTTCCATGAAAGTGATTTGCGCCAGTCTCTGCTTAGGGCTACATCAATAGGAAACAAAAGATAGAGATAGAAGTTGGAACTACTTTATTGTGTCAAGTTTCAAAGAGCTAGCACAAACCGTGTTTGATTTAGAGTTCCAACTACATGTATCCATATAGGAGAAAAGAGAGTGAAACCTAAAAATTAAAACTCTTACTGCCAATAAACGGTTTAACCTAGAAGAATGAAATTTGGTGAGACAAGTGGGATTGGGTTAGTGATCATTACCTGAAAGTGTCATCAAGATTGGGTGAAAAAATGTGTGCTGAGATTTCAGGAAACTCGTAGTTATTGGAAGCTTGGCAACACCTTTCCATGAAAGTGATTTGCGCCAGTCTCTGCTTAGGGCTACATCAATAGGAAAGAAACCATAGAAATAGAACTTGGAACTACTCTATTGTGTCAAGTTTCAAAGAGCTAGCACAAACCGTCTTTGATTTAGAATTCCAACTACATATGTCCATATAGAGGAAAACACAGTGAAACCTAAAAATTAAAACTGTTACTGCCAATGAACGGTTTAACCTAGAAGAACGAAATTTGGTGAGCCAAGTGGGATTGGGGTACTGATCATTACCGGAAAGTGTCATCAAGATTGGTTGAAAAAATGTGTGCTGAGATTTCAGGAAACTCGTAGTTTTTTGGAAGCTTGGCAACCCTTTCCTTGAAAGTGATTTGTGCCAGTCTCTGCTTAGGGCTACATCAATAGGAAACAATCCACAGAGATAGAAATTGGAACTACTTTATTGTGTCAAGTTTCAAAGAGCTAGCACAAACCGTGTTTGATTTAGAGTTGCTAATGCATGTATTTATATAGGAGAAAACAGAGTGAAACCTAAAAATTAAAACTGTTAATGCCAACGAACGGTTGAACCTAGAAGAATGAAATTTGGTGAGCCAACTGGGATTGGGGTACTGATCATTACCGGAAAGTGTGATCAAGATTGGGTGAAAAAATGTGTCCTGAGATTTCAGGAAACTCGTAGTTATTGGAAGCTTGGCAACCCCTTTCCATGAAAGTGATTTGTGCCAGTCTCTGCTTAGGGCTACATCAATAGGAAAAAAAAAACATAGAAATAGAACTTGGAACTAATTTATTGTGTCAAGTTTCAAAGAGCTAGTACAAACCGTCTATGATTTAGAGTTCCAACTAAATGTATACATATAGGAGAAAACAGAGTGAAACCTAAAAATTAAAACTGTTACTGCCAATGAACGGTTTAATCTAGAAGAACGAAATTTGGTGAGCCAAGTGGGATCGGTGTACTGATCATTACTTGAAAGTGTCATCAAGATTGGGTGAAAAAAAGTGTGCTGAGATTTCAGGAAACTCGTAGTTTTTTGGAAGCTTGGCAACCCCTTTCCATGAAAGTGATTTGTGCCAGTCTCTGCTTAGGGCTACATCAATAGGAAAAAAACCATAGAGATAGAACTTGGAACTAATTTATTGTGTCAAGTTTCAAAGAGCTAGCACAAACCGTCTATGATTTAGAGTTCCAACTACATGTATACATATAGGAGAAAACAGAGTGAAACCTAAAAATTAAAACTGTTACTGCCAATGAACGGTTTAACCTAGAAGAACGAAATTTGGTGAGCCAAGTGGGATTGGTGTACTGATCATTACTGGAAAGTGTCACCAAGATTGGTTGCAAAAATGTGTGCCGAGATTTCAGGAAACGCGTAGTTTTTTGGAATCTTGGCAGCCCCTTTCCATGAAAGTGATTTGCGCCAGTCTCTGCTTAGGGCTATATCAATAGGAAAGAAAGCATAGAGATAGAACTTGGCACTACTTTATTGTGTCAAGTTTCAAAGAGCTAGCACAAACCGTGTTTGATTTAGAGTTCCAAACACATGTATCCATATAGGAGAAAACAGAGTGAAACCTAAAAATTAAAACTGTTAATGCCAACGAACGGTTTAACCTCGAAGAACGAAATTTGGTGAGCCAAGTGAGATTGGGGTATTGATCATTACTTGAAAGTGTCATGAAGATTGGGTGAAAAAAAGTGTGCTGAGATTTCAGGAAACTCGTAGTTTTTTGGAAGCTTGGCAACCCCTTTCCATGAAAGTGATTTGTGCCAGTCTCTGCTTAGGGCTACATCAATAGGAAAAAAACCATAGAGATAGAACTTGGAACTAATTTATTGTGTCAAGTTTCAAAGAGCTAGCACAAACCGTCTATGATTTAGAGTTCCAACTACATGTATACATATAGGAGAAAACAGAGTGAAACCTAAAAATTAAAACTGTTACTGCCAATGAACGGTTTAACCTAGAAGAACGAAATTTGGTGAGCCAAGTGGTATTGCTGTACTGATCATTACTGGAAAGTGTCATCAAGATTGGTTGAAAAAATGTGTGCTGAGATTTCAGGAAACTCGTAGTTTTTTGGAAGCTTGGCAACCCTTTCCATGAAAGTGATTGGCGCCAGTCTCTGCTTAGGGCTACATCAATAGGAAAAAACCATAGAGATAGAACTTGGAACTAAGTTATTGTGTCAAGTTTCAAAGAGCTAGCACAAACCGTCTTTGATTTAGAGTTCCAACTACATGTATCCATATAGAGGAAAACAGAGTGAAACCTAAAAATTAAAACTGTTACTGCCAATGAACCGTTTAAGCTAGGAGAATGAAATCTGGTGAGCCAAGTGGGATTGGGGTACTGATCATTACCGGAAAGTGTGATCAAGATTGGGTGAAAAAATGTGTGCTGAGATTTCAGGAAACTCGTAGTTATTGGAAGCTTGGCAACCCCTTTCCATGAAAGTGATTTGTGCCAGTCTCTGCTTAGGGCTACATCAATAGGAAAAAAAAACCATAGAAATAGAACTTGGAACTAATTTATTGTGTCAAGTTTCAAAGAGCTAGTACAAACCGTCTATGATTTAGAGTTCCAACTACATGTATACATATAGGAGAAAACAGAGTGAAACCTAAAAATTATAACTGTTACTGACAATGAACGGTTTAATCTAGAAGAACGAAATTTGGTGAGCCAAGTGGGATCGGTGTACTGATCATTACTTGAAAGTGTCATCAAGATTGGGTGAAAAAAAGTGTGCTGAGATTTCAGGAAACTCGTAGTTTTTTGGAAGCTTGGCAACCCCTTTCCATGTAAGTGATTGGCGCCAGTCTCTGCTTAGGGCTACATCAATAGGAAACAAACCATAGAGATACAACTTGGAACTACTTTATTGTGTCAAGTTTCAAAGAGCTAGCACAAACCGTGTTTGATTTAGAGTTCCAACTACATGTATCCATATAGGAGAAAACAGAGTGAAACCTAAAAATTAAAACTCTTACTGCCAACGAACGGTTTAACCTAGAAGAATGAAATTTGGTGAGCCAAGTGGGATTGGGGTACTGATCATTACCTGAAAGTGTCATCAAGATTGGGTGAAAAAATGTGTGCTGAGATTTCAGGAAATTCATAGTTATTGGAAGCTTGGCAACCCCTTTCCATGAAAGTGATTTGCGCCAGTCTCTGCTTAGGGCTACATCAATAGGAAAGAAACCACAGAGATAGAACTTGGAACTACTTTATTGTGTCAAGTTTCAAAGAGCTAGCACAAACCGTCTTTGATTTAGATTTCCAAATGCATGTATCCATATAGGAGAAAACAGAGTGAAACCTAAAAATTAAAACTGTTAATGCCAACGAACGGTTTAACCTAGAAGAACGAAATTTCGTGAGCCAAGTGGGATTGGGGTACTGATCATTACCAGAAAGTGTCATCAAGATTGGTTGAAAAAATGTGTGCTGAGATTTCAGGAAACTCGTAGTTTTTTGGAAGCTTGGTAAACCCTTTCCATGAAAGTGATTTGCGCCAGTGTCTGCATAGGGCTACATAAATACGAAACAAACAATAGAGATAGAACTTGGAACTACTTTATTGTGTCAAGTTTCAAAGAGCTAGCACAAACCGTGTTTGATTTAGAGTTTCAACTACATGTATACATATAGGAGAAAACAGAGTGAAACCTAAAAATTAAAACTGTTACTGCCAACGAACGGTTTAACCTAGAAGAATGAAATTTGGTGAGCCAAGTGGGATTAGGGTACTGATCATTACCTGAAAGTGTCATCAAGATTGGGTGAAAAAATGTGTGCTGAGATTTCAGGAAACTCGTAGTTTTTTGGAAGCTTGGCAACCCCTTTCCATAAAAGTGATTTGCGCCAGTCTCTGCTTAGGGCTACATCAATAGGAAAAAAAACATAGAGATAGAACTTGGAACTACTTTATTGTGTCAAGTTTCAAAGAGCTAGCACAAACCGTGTTTGTTTTAGAGTTCCAACTACATGTATCCATATAGGAGAAAACAGAGTGAAACCTAAAAATTAAAACTCTTACTGCCAACGAACGGTTTAACCTAGAAGAATGAAATTTGGTGAGCCAAGTGGGATTGGGGTACTGATCATTACCTGAAAGTGTCATCAAGATTGGGTGAAAAAATGTGTGCTGAGCTTTCAGGAAATTCGTAGTTATTGGAAGCTTGGCAACCCCTTTCCATGAAAGTGATTTGCGCCAGTCTCTGCTTAGGGCTACATCAACAGGAAAGAAACCACAGAGATAGAATTTGGAACTAATTTTTTGTGTCAAGTTTCAAAGAGCTACCACAAACCGTCTTTGATTTAGAATTCCAACTACATGTATCCATATAGAGGAAAACAGAGTGAAACCTAAAAATTAAAACTGTTACTGCCAATGAACGGTTTAACCTAGAAGAACGAAATTTGGTGAGCCAAGTGGGATTGGGGTACTGATCATTACCGGAAAGTGTCATCAAGATTGGTTGAAAAAATGTGTGCTGAGATTTCAGGAAACTCGTAGTTATTGGAAGCTTGGCAACCCCTTTCCATGAAAGTGATTTGCGCCAGTCTCTGCTTAGTGCTACATAAATACGAAACAAACCATAGAGGTAGAACTTGGAACTACTTTATTGTGTCAAGTTTCAAAGAGCTAGCACAAACCGTGTTTGATTTAAAGTTCCAACTACATGTATCCATATAGGAGAAAACAGAATGAAACTTAAAAATTAAAACTCTTACTGCCAACGAACGGTTTAACCTAGAAGAATGAAATTTGGTGAGCCAAGTGGGATTGGGGTACTGATCATTACCGGAAAGTGTCATCAAGATTGGTTGAAAAAATGTGTGCTGAGATTTCAGGAAACTCGTAGTTATTGGAAGCTTGGCAACCCCTTTCCATGAAAGTGATTTGCGCCAGTCTCTGCTTAGGGCTACATCAATAGGAAAGAAACCACAGAGATAGAACTTGGAACTACTTTATTGTGTCAAGTTTCAAAGAGCTAGCACAAACCGTCTTTGATTTAGAATTCCAACTACATGTATCCATATAGAGGAAAACAGAGTGAAACCTAAAAATTAAAACTGTTACTGCCAATGAACGGTTTAACATAGAAGAACGAAATTTGGTGAGCCAAGTGGGATTGGGGTACTGATCATTACCGGAAAGTGTCATCAAGTTTGGTTGAAAAAATGTGTGCTGAGATTTCAGGAAACTCATAGTTTTTTGGAAGCTTGGCAACCCCTTTCCTTGAAAATGATTTGTGCCAGTCTCTGCTTAGGGCTACATCAATAGGAAACAAACCGTAAAGATAGAACTTGGAACTACTTTATTGTGTCAACTTTCAAAGAGCTAGCACAAACCGTGTTTGATTTAGAGTTCCAAATACATGTATCCATATAGGAGAAAACAGAGTGAAACATAAAAATTAAAACTGTTAATGCCAACGAACGGTTTAACCTCGAAGAACGAAATTTGGTGAGCCAAGTGAGATTGGGGTATTGATCATTACTTGAAAGTGTCATCAATATTCGGTGAAAAAAAGTGTGCTGAGATTTCAGGAAACTCGTAGTTTTTTGGAAGCTTGGCAACCCCTTTCCATGAAAGTGATTTGCGCCTGTCTCTGCTTAGGGCTATATCAATAGGAAAGAAAGCATAGAGATTGAACTTGGCACTACTTTATTGTGTCAAGTTTCAAAGAGCTAGCACAAACCGTGTTTGATTTAGAGTTCCAACTACATGTATCCATATAGGAGAAAACAGAGTGAAACCTAAAAATTAAAACTGTTACTGCCAATGAAGGGTTTAATCTAGAAGAACGAAATTTGGTGAGCCAAGTGGGACCGGGGTACTGATCATTACATGAAAGTGTCATCAAGATTGGGTGAAAAAAAGTGTGCTGAGATTTCAGGAAACTCGTAGTTTTTTTGGAAGCTTGGCAATCCCTTTCCATGAAAGTGATTGGCACCAGTCTCTGCTTAGGGCTACATCAATAGGAAACATACCATAGAGATAGAACTTGGAACTACTTTACTGTGTCAAGTTTCATATAGCTAGCACAAACCGTCTTTGATTTAGAGTTCCAACTACATGTATCCATATAGAGGAAAACAGAGTGAAAAGTAAAAATTAAAACTGTTACTGCCAATGAACGGTTTAACCTAGAAGAATGAAATTTCGTGGCCCAACTGGGATTGGGGTACTGATCATTACCGGAAAGTGTCATCAAGATTGGTTGAAAAAATGTGTGCTGAGATTTCAGGAAACTCGTAGTTTTTTGGAAGCTTGGCAACCCCTTTCCATGAAAGTGATTTGCGCCAGTCTCTGCTTAGGGCTATATCAATAGGAAAGAAAGCATAGAGATAGAACTTGGCACTACTTTATTGTGTCAAGTTTCAAAGAGCTAGCACAAACCGTGTTTGATTCAGAGTTCCAACTACATGTATCCATATAGGAGAAAACAGAGTGAAACGTAAAAATTTAAACTGTTACTGCCAATGAACGGTTTATCCTAGAAGAATAAAATTTCGTGAGCCAACTGGGATTGGGGTACTGTTCATTACCGGAAAGTGTCATCAAGATTGGTTGAAAAAATGTGTGCTGAGATTTCAGGAAACTCGTAGTTTTTTGGAAGCTTGGCAACCCCTTTCCATGAAAGTGATTTGCGCCAGTCTCTGCTTAGGGCTACATAAATACGAAACAAACCATAGAGATAGAACTTGGAAGTACTTTATTGTGTCAAGTTTCAAAGAGCTAGCACAAACCGTGTTTGATTTAGTGTTCCAACTACATGTATCCATATAGGAGAAAACAGAGTGAAACCTAAAAATTAAAACTCTTACTGCCAACGAACGGTTTAACCTAGAAGAATGAAATTTGGTGAGCCAAGTGGGATTGGGGTACTGATCATTACCTGAAAGTGTCATCAAGATTGGGTGAAAAAATGTGTGCTGAGATTTCAGGAAACTCGTAGTTATTGGAAGCTTGGCAACCCCTTTCCATGAAAGTGATTTGCGCCAGTCTCTGCTTAGTGCTACATAAATACGAAACAAACCATAGAGGTAGAACTTGGAACTACTTTATTGTGTCAAGTTTCAAAGAGCTAGCACAATCCGTGTTTGATTTAAAGTTCCAACTACATGTATCCATATAGGAGAAAACAGAGTGAAACTTAAAAATTAAAACTCTTACTGCCAACGAACGGTTTAACCTAGAAGAATGAAATTTGGTGAGCCAAGTGGGATTGGGGTACTGATCATTACCTGAAAGTGTCATCAAGATTGGTTGAAAAAATGTGTGCTGAGATTTCAGGAAATTCGTAGTTATTGGAAGCTTGGCAACCCCTTTCCATGAAAGTGATTTGCGCCAGTCTCTGCTTAGGGCTACATCAATAGGAAAGAAACCACAGAGATAGAACTTGGAACTACTTTATTGTGTCAAGTTTCAAAGAGCTAGCACAAACCGTCTTTGATTTAGAATTCCAACTACATGTATCCATATAGAGGAAAACAGAGTGAAACCTAAAAATTAAAACTGTTACTGCCAATGAACGGTTTAACATAGAAGAACGAAATTTGGTGAGCCAAGTGGGATTGGGGTACTGATCATTACCGGAAAGTGTCATCAAGTTTGGTTGAAAAAATGTGTGCTGAGATTTCAGGAAACTCGTAGTTTTTTGGAAGCTTGGCAACCCCTTTCCTTGAAAGTGATTTGTGCCAGTCTCTGCTTAGGGCTACATCAATAGGAAACAAACCGTAAAGATAGAACTTGGAACTACTTTTTTGTGTCAACTTTCAAAGAGCTATCACAAACCGTGTTTGATTTAGAGTTCCAAATACATGTATCCATATAGGAGAAAACAGAGTGAAACATAAAAATTAAAACTGTTAATGCCAACGAACGGTTTAACCTCGAAGAACGAAATTTGGTGAGCCAAGTGAGATTGGGGTATTGATCATTACTTGAAAGTGTCATCAATATTCGGTGAAAAAAAGTGTGCTGAGATTTCAGGAAACTCGTAGTTTTTTGGAAGCTTGGCAACCCCTTTCCACGAAAGTGATTTGCGCCTGTCTCTGCTTAGGGCTATATCAATAGGAAAGAAAGCATAGAGATTGAACTTGGCACTACTTTATTGTGTCAAGTTTCAAAGAGCTAGCACAAACCGTGTTTGATTTAGAGTTCCAACTACATGTATCCATATAGGAGAAAACAGAGTGAAACCTAAAAATTAAAACTGTTACTGCCAATGAACGGTTTAATCTAGAAGAACGAAATTTGGTGAGCCAAGTGGGATCGGGGTGCTGATCATTACTTGAAAGTGTCATCAAGATTGGGTGAAAAAATGTGTGCTGAGATTTCAGGAAACTCGTAGTTTTTTTGGAAGCTTGGCAATCCCTTTCCATGAAAGTGATTGGCACCAGTCTCTGCTTAGGGCTACATCAATAGGAAACATACCATAGAGATAGAACTTGGAACTACTTTACTGTGTCAAGTTTCAAATAGCTAGCACAAACCGTCTTTGATTTAGAGTTCCAACTACATGTATCCATATAGAGGAAAACAGAGTGAAACCTAAAAATTAAAACTGTTACTGCCAATGAACGGTTTAACCTAGAAGAATGAAATTTCATGACCCAACTGGGATTGGGGTACTGATCATTACCGGAAAGTGTCATCAAGATTGGTTGAAAAAATGTGTGCTGAGATTTCAGGAAACTCGTTGTTTTTTGGAAGCCTGGCAACCCCTTTCCATGAAAGTGATTTGCGCCAGTCTCTGCTTAGGGCTACATAAATACGAAACAAACCATAGAGATAGAACTTGGCACTACTTTATTGTGTCAAGTTTCAAAGAGCTATCACAAACCGAGTTTGATTTAGAGTTCCAACTACATGTATCCATATAGGAGAAAGCAGAGTGAAACCTAAAAATTAAAACTGTTACTGCCAATGAAGGGTTTAATCTAGAAGAACGAAATTTGGTGAGCCAAGTGGGACCGGGGTACTGATCATTACTTGAAAGTGTCATCAAGATTGGGTGAAAAAAAGTGTGCTGAGATTTCAGGAAACTCGTAGTTTTTTTGGAAGCTTGGCAATCCCTTTCCATGAAAGTGATTGGCACCAGTCTCTGCTTAGGGCTACATCAATAGGAAACATACCATAGAGATAGAACTTGGAACTACTTTACTGTGTCAAGTTTCATATAGCTAGCACAAACCGTCTTTGATTTAGAGTTCCAACTACATGTATCCATATAGAGGAAAACAGAGTGAAACCTAAAAATTAAAACTGTTACTGCCAATGAACGGTTTAACCTAGAAGAATGAAATTTCGTGGCCCAACTGGGATTGGGGTACTGATCATTACCGGAAAGTGTCATCAAGATTGGTTGAAAAAATGTGTGCTGAGATTTCAGGAAACTCGTAGTTTTTTGGAAGCTTGGCAACCCCTTTCCATGAAAGTGATTTGCGCCAGTCTCTGCTTAGGGCTACATAAATACGAAACAATCCATAGAAATAGAACTTGGCACTACTTTATTGTGTCAAGTTTCAAAGAGCTAGCACAAACCGTGTTTGATTTAGAGTTCCATCTACATGTATCCATATAGGAGAAAACAGAGTGAAACCTAAAAATTAAAACTGTTACTGCCAATGAACGGTTTAATCTAGAAGAATAAAATTTGGTGAGCCAAGTGGGATTGGGGTACTGATCATTACTTGAAAGTGTCATAAAGATTGGGTGTAAAAATGTGTGCTGAGATTTCAGGAAACTCGTAGTTATTGGAAGCTTGGCAACCCCTTTCCATGAAAGTGATTGGCGCCAGTCTCTGCTTAGGGCTACATCAATAGGAAAGAAACCACAAAGATAGAACTTGGAACTACTTTACTGTGTCAAGTTTCAAAGAGGTAGCACAAACCGTCTTTGATTTAGAATTCCAACTACATGTATCCATATAGAGGAAAACAGAGTGAAACCTAAAAATTAAAACTGTTACTGCCAATGAACGGTTTAACCTAGAAGAACGAAATTTGGTGAGCCAAGTGGGATTGGGGTACTGATCATTACCGGAAAGTGTCATCAAGATTGGTTGAAAAAATGTGTGCTGAGATTTCAGGAAACTCGTAGTTTTTTGGAAGCTTGGCAACCCCTTTCCTTGAAAGTGATTTGCGCCAGTCTCTGCTTAGGGCTACATCAATAGGAAACAAACCATAGAGAGAGAACTTGGAACTACTTTATTGTGTCAAGTTTCAAAGAGCTATCACAAACCGTGTTTGATTTAGAGTTCCAAATACATGTATCCATATAGGAGAAAACAGAGTGAAACCTAAAAATTAAAACTGTTAATGCCAACGAATGGTTTAACCTAGAAGAACGAAATTTGGTGAGCCAAGTGGGATTGGGGTATTGATCATTACTTGAAAGTGTCATCAAGATTGGGTGAAAAAAAGTGTGCTGAGATTTCAGGAAACTCGTAGTTTTTTGGAAGCTTGGCAACCCCTTTCCATGAAAGTGATTTGTGCCAGTCTCTGCTTAGGGCTACATCAATAGGAAAAAAAAAACATAGAGATAGAACTTGGAACTAATTTATTGTGTCAAGTTTCAAAGTGCTAGCACAAACCGTGTTTGATTTAGAGTTCCAAAAACATGTATCCATATAGGAGAAAACAGAGTGAAACCTAAAAATTAAAACTGTTAATGCCAATGAACGGTTCAACCTAGAAGAACGAAATTTGGAGAGCCAAGTGGGATTGGGGTACTGATCATTACCTGAAAGTGTCATCAAGTTTGGGTGAAAAAATATGTGCTGAGATTTCAGGAAACACGTAGTTTTTTGGAAGCTTGGCAACCCCTTTCTATGAAAGTGATTTGCGCCAGTCTCTGCTTAGGGCTACATCAATAGGAAACAAACCATAGAGATAGAACTTATAACTTCTTTATTGTGTCAAGTTTCAAAGAGCTAGCACAAACCGTGTTTGATTTAGAGTTCCAACTACATGTATCCATATAGGAGAAAACAGAGTGAAACTTAAAAATTAAAACTCTTACTGCCAACGAACGGTTTAACCTAGAAGAATGAAATTTGGTGAGCTAAGTGGGATTGGGGTACTGATCATTATCTGAAAGTGTCATCAAGATTGGGTGAAAAAAAGTGTGCTGAGATTTCAGGAAACTTGTAGTTTTTTGGAAGCTTGGCAACCCCTTTCCATGAAAGTGATTTGTGCCAGTCTCTGCTTAGGGCTACATCAATAGGAAAAAAAAAACATAGAGATAGAACTTGGAACTAATTTATTGTGTCAAGTTTCAAAGAGCTAGCACAAACCGTCTATGATTTAGAGTTCCAACTACATGTATCCATATAGGAGAAAACAGAGTGAAACCTAAAAATTAAAACTGTTACTGCCAATGAATGGTTTAACCTAGAAGAACGAAATTTGGTGAGCCAAGTGGGATTGGTGTACTGATCATTACTGGAAAGTGTCATCAAGATTGGTTGAAAAAATGTGTGCTGAGATTTCAGGAAACTCGTAGTTTTTTGGAAGCTTGGCAACCCCTTTCCATGAAAGTGATTTGCGCCAGTCTCTGCTTAGGGCTATATCAATAGGAAAGAAAGCATAGAGATAGAACTTGGCACTACATTATTGTGTCAAGTTTCAAAGAGCTAGCACAAACCGTGTTTGATTTAGAGTTCCAACTACATGTATCCATATAGGAGAAAACAGAGTGAAACCTAAAAATTAAAACTGTTACTGCCAATGAACGGTTTAATCTAGAAGAACGAAATTTGGTGAGCCAAGTGGGATCAGGGTACTGATCATTACTTGAAAGTGTCATCAAGATTGGGTGAAAAAAAGTGTGCTGAGATTTCAGGAAACTCGTAGTTTTTTTGGAAGCTTGGCAACCCCTTTCCATGAAAGTGATTGGCACCAGTCTCTGCTTAGGGCTACATCAATAGGAAACATACCATAGAGATAGAACTTGGAACTACTTTACTGTGTCAAGTTTCAAAGAGCTAGCACAAACCGTCTTTGATTTAGAGTTCCAAATACATGTATCCATATAGAGGAAAACAGAGTGAAACCTAAAAATTGAAACTGTTACTGCCAATGAACGGTTTAACCTAGAAGAACTAAATTTCGTGACCCTACTGGGATTGGGGTACTGATCATTACCGGAAAGTGTCATCAAGATTGGTTGAAAAAATGTGTGCTGAGATTTCAGGAAACTCGTAGTTTTTTGGAAGCTTGGCAATCCCTTTCCTTGAAAGTGATTTGCGCCAGTCTCTGCTTAGGGCTACATCAATAGGAAAAAAAACATAGAGATAGAACTTGGAACTAATTTATTGTGTCAAGTTTCAAAGAGCTAGCACAAACCGTCTATGATTTAGAGTTCCAACTACATGTATACATATAGGAGAAAACAGAGTGGAACCTAAAAATTAAAACTGTTACTGCCAATGAACGGTTTAACCTAGAAGAACGAAATTTGGTGAGCCAAGTGGGATTGGGGTACTGATCATTACCGGAAAGTGTCATCAAGATTGGTTGAAAAAATGTGTGCTGAGATTTCAGGAAACTCGTACTTTTTGGAAGCTTGGCAACCCCTTTCCTTGAAAGTGATTTGCGCCAGTCTCTGCTTAGGGCTACATCAATAGGAAACAAACCATAGAGATAGAACTTGGAACTACTTTCTTGTGTCAAGTTTCAAAGAGCTAGCACAAACCGTGTTTGATTTAGAGTTCCAAATACATGTATCCATATAGGAGAAAACAGAGTGAAACCTAAAAATTAAAACTGTTACTGCCAATGAACGGTTTAACCTAGAAGAACGAAATTTGGTGAGCCAAGTGAGATTGGGGTATTGATCATTACTTGAAAGTGTCATCAAGATTGGGTGAAAAAATGTGTGCTGAGATTTCAGGAAACTCGTAGTTTTTTGGAAACTTGGCAACCCCTTTCCATGAAAGTGATTTGTGCCAGTCTCTGCTTAGTGCTACATCAATAGGAAAAAAACCATAGAGATAGAACTTGGAACTAATTTATTGTGTCAAGTTTCAAAGAGCTAGCACAAACCGTCTATGATTTTGAGTTCCAACTACATGTATACATATAGGAGAAAACAGAGTGAAACCTAAAAATTAAAACTGTTACTGCCAATGAACGGTTTAATCTAGAAGAACGAAATTTGGTGAGCCAAGTGGGATTGGTGTACTGATCATTACCGGAAAGTGTGATCAAGATTGGTTGAAAAAATGTGTGCTGAGATTTCAGGAAACTCGTAGTTTTTTGGAAGCTTGGCAACCCCTTTCCATGAAAGTGATTTGCGCCAGTCTCTGCTTAGGGCTACATCAATAGGAAACAAACCATAGAGATAGAACTTGGAACTACTTTATTGTGTCAAGTTTCAAAGAGCTAGCACAAACCGTGTTTGATTTAGCGTTCCAACTACATGTATCCATATAGGAGAAAACAGAGTGAAACCTAAAAATTTAAACTGTTACTGCCAATGAACGGTTTAATCTAGAAGAACGAAATTTGGTGAGCCAAGTGGGATTGGGGTACTGATCATTACTTGAAAGTGTCATCAAGATTGGGTGAAAAAATGTGTGCTGAGATTTCATGAAATTCGTAGTTTTTTGGAAGCTTGGCAACCCTTTTCCAAGAAAGTGATTGGCGCCAGTCTCTGCTTAGGGCTACATCAATAGGAAACAAACCATAGAGATAGAACCTGGAACTAATTTACTGTGTCAATTTTCAAATAGCTAGTACAAACCGTCTTTGATTTAGAGTTCCCACTACATGTATCCATATAGAGGAAAACAGAGTGAAACCTAAAAATTAATACTGTTACTGCCAAAGAACGGTTTAACCTAGAAGAACGAAATTTGGTGTACAAAGTGGGATTGGGGTAGTGATCATTTCCAGAAATGTCATCAAGATTGGTTGAAAAAATATGTGCTGAGATTTCAGGAAACTCGTAGTTTTTTGGAAGCTTGGCAACACTTTCCTTGAAAGTGATTGGCGCCAGTCTCTGCTTAGGGCTACATCAATAGGAAAAAACCATAGAGATAGAACTTGGAACTAAGTTATTGTGTCAAGTTTCAAAGAGCTAGCACAAACCGTCTTTGATTTAGAGTTCCAACTACATGTATCCATATAGAGGAAAACAGAGTGAAACCTAAAAAGTAAAACTGTTACTGCCAATGAACGGTTAAAGCTAGGAGAATGAAATTTGGTGAGCCAAGTGGGATTGGGGTACTGATCATTACCGGAAAGTGTGATCAAGATTGGGTGAAAAAATGTGTGCTGAGATTTCAGGAAACTCGTAGTTATTGGAAGCTTGGCAACCCCTTTCCATGAAAGAGATTTGTGCCAGTCTCTGCTTAGGGCTACATCAATAGGAAAAAAAAACATAGAGATAGAACTTGGAACTAATTTATTGTGTCAAGTTTCAAAGAGCTAGTACAAACCGTCTATGATTTAGAGTTCCAACTACATGTATACATATAGGAGAAAACAGAGTGAAACCTAAAAATTAAAACTGTTACTGCCAATGAACGGTTTAATCTAGAAGAACGAAATTTGGTGAGCCAAGTGGGATCGGGGTACTGATCATTACTTGAAAGTGTCATCAAGATTGGGTGAAAAAAAGTGTGCTGAGATTTCAGGAAACTCGTAGTTTTTTGGAAGCTTGGCAACCCCTTTCCATGAAACTGATTGGCGCCAGTCTCTGCTTAGAGCTACATCAATAGGAAACAAACCATAGAGACAGAACTTGGAACTACTTTATTGTGTCAAGTTTCAAAAAGCTAGCACAAACCGTGTTTGATTTAGAGTTCCAAGTACATGTATCCATATAGGAGAAAGCAGAGTGAAACCTAAAAATTTAAACTCTTACTGCCAATGAACGGTTTAAACTAGAAGAATGAAATTTGATGAGCCAAGTGGGATTGGGGTACTGATCATTACCTGAAAGTGTCATCAAGATTGGGTGAAAAAATGTGTGCTGAGATTTCAGGAAATTCGTAGTTATTGGAAGCTTGGCAACCCCTTTCCATGAAAGTGATTTGCGCCAGTCTCTGCTTAGGGCTACATCAATAGGAAAGAAACCACAGAGATAGAACTTGGAACTACTTTATTGTGTCAAGATTCAAAGAGCTAGCACAAACCGTCTTTGATTTAGAATTCCAACTACATGTATCCATATAGAGGAAAACAGAGTGAAACCTAAAAATTAAAACTGTTACTGCCAATGAACGGTTTAACCTAGAAGAAAAAAATTTGGTGAGCCAAGTGGGATTGGAGTACTGATCATTACCTGAAAGTGTCATCAAGATTGGTTGAAAAAATATGTGCTGAGATTTCAGGAAACTCGTAGTTTTTTGGAAGCTTGGCAACCCCTTTCCTTGAAAGTGATTTGCGCCAGTCTCTGCTGAGGGCTACATCAATAGGAAACAAACCATAGAGATAGAACTTGGAACTACTTTATTGTGTCAAGTTTCAAAGAGCTAGCACAAACCGTCTATGATTTTGAGTTCCAACTACATGTATACATATAGGAGAAAACAGAGTGAAACCTAAAAATTTAAACTGTTACTGCCAATGAACGGTTTAACCTAGAAGAACGAAATTTGGTGAGCCAAGTGGGATTGGTGTACTGATCATTACTGGAAAGTGTCATCAAGATTGGTTGAAAAAATGTGTGCTGAGATTTCAGGAAACTCGTAGTTTTTTGGAAGCTTGGCAACCCCTTTCCATGAAAGTGATTTGCGCCAGTCTCTGCTTAGGGCTATATCAATAGGAAAGAAAGCATAGGGATAGAACTTGGCACTACTTTATTGTGTCAAGTTTCAAAGAGCTAGCACAAACCGTGTTTGATTTAGAGTTCCAACTACATGTATCCATATAGGAGAAAACAGAGTGAAACCTAAAAATTAAAACTGTTACTGCCAATGAACGGTTTAATCTAGAAGAACGAAATTTGGTGAGCCAAGTGGGATCGGGGTAGTGATCATTACTTGAAAGTGTCATCAATATTGGGTGAAAAAAAGTGTGCTGAGATTTCAGGAAACTCGTAGTTATTGGAAGCTTGGCAACCCCTTTCCATGAAAGTGATTGGCACCAGTCTCTGCTTAGGGCTACATCAATAGGAAACATACCATAGAGATAGAACTTGGAACTAATTTACTGTGTCAAGTTTCAAAGAGCTAGCACAAACCGTCTTTGATTTAGAGTTCCAACTACATGTATCCATATAGAGGAAAACAGAGTGAAACCTAAAAATTAAAACTGTTACTGCCAATGAACGGTTTAACCTAGAAGAACTAAATTTCGTGACCCAACTGGGATTGGGGTACTGATCATTACCGGAAAGTGTCATCAAGATTGGTTGAAAAAATGTGTGCTGAGATTTCAGGAAACTCGTAGTTTTTTGGAAGCTTGGCAACCCCTTTCCATGAAAGTGATTTGCGCCAGTCTCTGCTTAGGGCTACATAAATATGAAACAAACCATAGAGATAGAACTTGGAACTACTTTATTGTGTCAAGTTTCAAAGAGCTAGCACAAACCGTGTTTGATTTAGAGTTCCAACTACATGTATCCATATAGGAGAAAACAGAGTGAAACCTAAAAATTAAAACTCTTACTGCCAACGAACGGTTTAACCTAGAAGAATGAAATTTGGTGAGACAAGTGGGATCGGGGTACTGATCATTACCTGAAAGTGTCATCAAGATTGGGTGAAAAAATGTGTGCTGAGATTTCAGGAAACTCGTAGTTATTGGAAGCTTGGCAACCCCTTTCCATGAAAGTGATTTGCGCCAGTCTCTGCCTAGGGCTACAAAAATACGAAACAAACCATAGTGATAGAACTTGGAACTACTTTATTGTGTCAAGTTTCAAAGAGCTATCACAAACCGTGTTTGATTTAGAGTTCCAACTACATGTATCCATATAGGAGAAAACAGAGTGAAACCTAAAAATTAAAACTCTTACTGCCAACGAACGGTTTAACCTAGAAGAATGAAATTTGGTGAGCCAAGTGGGATTGGGGTACTGATCATTACCTGAAAGTGTCATCAAGATTGGGTGAAAAAATGTGTGCTGAGATTTCAGGAAACTCGTAGTTATTGGAAGCTTGGCAACCCCTTTCCATGAAAGTGATTGGCGCCAGTCTCTGCTTAGGGCTACATCAATAGGAAAGAAACCACAAAGATAGAACTTGGAACTACTTTACTGTGTCAAGTTTCAAAGAGCTAGCACAAACCGTCTTTGATTTAGAATTCCAACTACATGTATCCATATAGAGGAAAACAGAGTGAAACCTAAAAATTAAAACTGTTACTGCCAATGAACGGTTTAACCTAGAAGAACGAAATTTGGTGAGCCAAGTGGGATTGGGGTACTGATCATTACCGGAAAGTGTCATCAAGATTGGTTGAAAAAATGTGTGCTGAGATTTCAGGAAACTCGTAGTTTTTTGGAAGCTTGGCAACCCCTTTCCTTTAAAGTGATTTGCGCCAGTCTCTGCTTAGGGCTACATCAATAGGAAACAAACCATAGAGAGAGAACTTGGAACTACTTTATTGTGTCAAGTTTCAAAGAGCTAGCACAAACCGTGTTTGATTTAGAGTTCCAAATACATGTATCCATATAGGAGAAAACAGAGTGAAACCTAAAAATTAAAACTGTTAATGCCAACGAACGGTTTAACCTAGAAGAACGAAATTTGGTGAGCCAAGTGGGATTGGGGTACTGATCATTACCGGAAAGTGTCATCAAGATTGGTTGAAAAAATGTGTGCTGAGATTTCAGGAAACTCGTAGTTATTGGAAGCTTGGCAACCCCTTTCCATGAAAGTGATTGGCGCCAGTCTCTGCTTAGGGCTACATCAATAGGAAAAAAAAAAAACATAGAGATAGAACTTGGAACTAATTTATTGTGTCAAGTTTCAAAGAGCTAGCACAAACCGTCTATGATTTAGAGTTCCAACTACATATATCCATATAGGAGAAAACAGAGTGAAACCTAAAAATTAAAACTGTTACTGCCAATGAACGGTTTAACCTAGAAGAACGAAATTTGGTGAGCCAAGTTGGATTGGGGTACTGATCATTACCGGAAAGTGTCATCAAGATTGGTTGAAAAAATGTGTGCTGAGATTTCAGGAAACTCGTAGTTTTTTGGAAGCTTGGCAACCCCTTTCCATGAAAGTGATTTGCGCCAGTCTCTGCTTAGGGCTACATAAATACGAAACAATCCATAGAGATAGAACTTGGACCTACTTTATTGTGTCAAGTTTCAAAGAGCTATCACAAACCGTGTTTGATTTAGAGTTCCAACTACATGTATCCATATAGGAGAAAACAGAGTGAAACCTAAAAATTAAAACTCTTACTGCCAACGAACGGTTTAACCTAGAAGAATGAAATTTGGTGAGACAAGTGGGATTGGGGTACTGATCATTACCTGAAAGTGTCATCAAGATTGGGTGAAAAAATGTGTGTTGAGATTTCAGGAAACTCGTAGTTATTGGAAGCTTGGCAACCCCTTTCCATGAAAGTGATTGGCGCCAGTCTCTGTTAGGGCTACATCAATAGGAAAGAAACCACAAAGATAGAACTTGGAACTACTTTACTGTGTCAAGTTTCAAAGAGCTAGCACAAACCGTCTTTGATTTAGAATTCCAACTACATGTATCCATATAGAGGAAAACAGAGTGAAACCTAAAAATTAAAACTGTTACTGCCAATGAACGGTTTAACCTAGAAGAACGAAATTTGGTGAGCCAAGTGGGATTGGGTTACTGATCATTACCGGAAAGTGTCATCAAGATTGGTTGAAAAAATGTGTGCTGAGATTTCAGGAAACTCGTAGTTTTTTGGAAGCTTGGCAACCCCTTTCCTTTAAAGTGATTTGCGCCAGTCTCTGCTTAGGGCTACATCAATAGGAAACAAACCATAGAGAGAGAACTTGGAACTACTTTATTGTGTCAAGTTTCAAAGAGCTAGCACAAACCGTGTTTGATTTAGAGTTCCAAATACATGTATCCATATAGGAGAAAACAGAGTGAAACCTAAAAATTAAAACTGTTACTGCCAATGAACGGTTTAATCTAGAAGAACGAAATTTGGTGAGCCAAGTGGGATCGGGGTACTGATCATTACTTGAAAGTGTCATCAAGATTGGGTGAAGAAAAGTGTGCTGAGATTTCAGGAAACTCGTAGTTTTTTGGAAGCTTGGCAACCCCTTTCCATGAAAGTGATTTGCGCCAGTCTCTGCTTAGGGCTACATAAATACGAAACAAACCATAGAGATAGAACTTGGAACTACTTTATTGTGTCAAGTTTCAAAGAGCTAGCACAAACCGTGTTTGATTTAGAGTTCCAAATACATGTATCCATATAGGAGAAATCAGAGTGAAACCTAAAAATTAAAACTCTTACTGCCAACGAACGGTTTAACCTAGAAGAATGAAATTTGGTGAGACAAGTGGGATTGGGGTACTGATCATTACCTGAAAGTGTCTTCAAGATTGGGTGAAAAAATGTGTGCTGAGATTTCAGGAAACTCGTAGTTATTGGAAGCTTGGCAACCCCTTTCCATGAAAGTGATTGGCGCCAGTCTCTGCTTAGGGCTACATCAATAGGAAAAAAAACATAGAGATAGAACTTGGAACTAATTTATTGTGTCAAGTTTCAAAGAGCTAGCACAAACTGTCTATGATTTAGAGTTCCAACTACATGTATACATATAGGAGAAAACAGAGTGAAACCTAAAAATTAAAACTGTTACTGCCAATGAACGGTTTAACCTAGAAGAACGAAATTTGGTGAGCCAAGTGGGATTGGGGTACTGATCATTACCGGAAAGTGTCATCAAGATTGGTTGAAAAAATGTGTGCTGAGATTTCAGGAAACTCGTAGTTTTTTGGAAGCTTGGCAACCCCTTTCCATGAAAGTGATTTGCGCCAGTCTCTGCTTAGGGCTACATCAATAGGAAACAAACCATAGAGATAGAACTTGGAACTACTTTGTTGTGTCAAGTTTCAAAGAGCTAGCACAAACCGTGTTTGATTTAGAGTTCCAAATACATGTATCCATATAGGAGAAAACAGAGTGAAACCTAAAAATTAAAACTGTTAATGCCAACGAACGGTTTAACCTAGAAGAACGAAATTTCGTGACCCAACTGGGATTGGGGTACTGATCATTACCGGAAAGTGTCATCAAGATTGGTTGAAAAAATGTGTGCTGAGATTTCAGGAAACTCGTAGTTTTTTGGAAGCTTGGCAACCCCTTTCCATGAAAGTGGTTTGCGCCAGTCTCTGCTTAGGGCTACATAAATACGAAACAATCCATAGAGATAGAACTTGGAACTACTTTATTGTGTCAAGTTTCAAAGAGCTATCACAAACCGTGTTTGATTTAGAGTTCCAACTACATGTATCCATATAGGAGAAAACAGAGTGAAACCTAAAAATTAAAACTCTTACTGCCAACGAACGGTTTAACCTAGAAGAATGAAATTTGGTGAGACAAGTGGGATTGGGGTACTGATCATTACCTGAAAGTGTCATCAAGATTGGTTGAAAAAATGTGTGCTGAGATTTCAGGAAACTCGTAGTTATTGGAAGCTTGGCAACCCCTTTCCATGAAAGTGATTGGCGCCAGTCTCTGCTTAGGGCTACATCAATAGGAAAAAAAACATAGAGATAGAACTTGGAACTAATTTATTGTGTCAAGTTTCAAAGAGCTAGCACAAACCGTCTATGATTTAGAGTTCCAACTACATGTATACATATAGGAGAAAACAGAGTGAAACCTAAAAATTAAAACTGTTACTGCCAACGAACGGTTTAACCTAGAAGAATGAAATTTGGTGAGCCAAGTGGGATTGGGGTACTGATCATTACCGGAAAGTGTCATCAAGATTGGTTGAAAAAATGTGTGCTGAGATTTCAGGAAACTCGTAGTTTTTTGGAAGCTTGGCAACCCCTTTCCTTTAAAGTGATTTGCGCCAGTCTCTGCTTAGGGCTACATCAATAGGAAACAAACCATGGAGAGAGAACTTGGAACTACTTTATTGTGTCAAGTTTCAAAGAGCTAGCACAAACCTTGTTTGATTTAGAGTTCCAAATACATGTATCCATATAGGAGAAAACAGAGTGAAACCTAAAAATTAAAACTGTTAATGCCAACGAACGGTTTAACCTAGAAGAACGAAATTTGGTGAGCCATGTGGGATTGGGGTATTGATCATTACTTGAAAGTGTCATCAAGATTGGGTGAAAAAAAGTGTGCTGAGATTTCAGGAAACTCGTAGTTTTTTGGAAGCTTGGCAACCCCTTTCCATGAAAGTGATTTGTGCCAGTCTCTGCTTAGGGCTACATCAATAGGAAAAAAAACATAGAGATAGAACTTGGAACTAATTTATTGTGTCAAGTTTCAAAGAGCTAGCACAAACCGTCTATGATTTAGAGTTCCAACTACATGTATACATATAGGAGAAAACAGAGTGAAACCTAAAAATTAAAACTGTTACTGCCAATGAACGGTTTAACCTAGAAGAACGAAATTTGGTGAGCCAAGTGGGATTGGGGTACTGATCATTACCGGAAAGTGTCATCAAGATTGGTTGAAAAAATGTGTGCTGAGATTTCAGGAAACTCGTAGTTTTTTGGAAGCTTGGCAACCCCTTTCCATGAAAGTGATTTGCGCCAGTCTCTGCTTAGGGCTACATCAATAGGAAACAAACCATAGAGATATAACTTGGAACTACTTTCTTGTGTCAAGTTTCAAAGAGCTAGCACAAACCGTGTTTGATTTAGAGTTCCAAATACATGTATCCATATAGGAGAAAACAGAGTGAAACCTAAAAATTAAAACTGTTAATGCCAACGAACGGTTTAACCTAGAAGAACGAAATTTCGTGACCCAACTGGGATTGGGGTACTGATCATTACCGGAAAGTGTCATCAAGATTGGTTGAAAAAATGTGTGCTGAGATTTCAGGAAACTCGTAGTTTTTTGGAAGCTTGGCAACCCCTTTCCTTTAAAGTGATTTGCGCCAGTCTCTGCTTAGGGCTACATCAATAGGAAACAAACCATGGAGAGAGAACTTGGAACTACTTTATTGTGTCAAGTTTCAAAGAGCTAGCACAAACCTTGTTTGATTTAGAGTTCCAAATACATGTATCCATATAGGAGAAAACAGAGTGAAACCTAAAAATTAAAACTGTTAATGCCAACGAACGGTTTAACCTAGAAGAACGAAATTTGGTGAGCCATGTGGGATTGGGGTATTGATCATTACTTGAAAGTGTCATCAAGATTGGGTGAAAAAAAGTGTGCTGAGATTTCAGGAAACTCGTAGTTTTTTGGAAGCTTGGCAACCCCTTTCCATGAAAGTGATTTGTGCCAGTCTCTGCTTAGGGCTACATCAATAGGAAAAAAACCATAGAGATAGAACGTGGAACTAATTTATTGTGTCAAGTTTCAAAGAGCTAGCACAAACCGTCTATGATTTAGAGTTCCAACTACATGTATACATATAGGAGAAAACAGAGTGAAACCTAAAAATTAAAACTGTTACTGCCAATGAACGGTTTAACCTAGAAGAACGAAATTTGGTGAGCCAAGTGGGATTGGGGTACTGATCATTACCGGAAAGTGTCATCAAGATTGGTTGAAAAAATGTGTGCTGAGATTTCAGGAAACTCGTAGTTTTTTGGAAGCTTGGCAACCCCTTTCCATGAAAGTGATTTGCGCCAGTCTCTGCTTAGGGCTACATCAATAGGAAAAAAACCATAGAGATAGAACTTGGAACTAATTTATTGTGTCAAGTTTCAAAGAGCTAGCACAAACCGTGTTTGATTTAGAGTTCCAACTACATGTATCCATATAGGAGAAAACAGAGTGAAACCTAAAAATTAAAACTCTTACTGCCAACGAACGGTTTAACCTAGAAGAATGAAATTTGGTGAGACAAGTGGGATTGGGGTACTGATCATTACCTGAAAGTGTCATCAAGATTGGGTGAAAAAATGTGTGCTGAGATTTCAGGAAACTCGTAGTTATTGGAAGCTTGGCAACCCCTTTCCATGAAAGTGATTGGCGCCAGTCTCTGCTTAGGGCTACATCAATAGGAAAGAAACCACAAAGATAGAACTTGGAACTACTTTACTGTGTCAAGTTTCAAAGAGCTAGCACAAACCGTCTATGATTTAGAGTTCCAACTACATGTATACATATAGGAGAAAACAGAGTGAAACCTAAAAATTAAAACTGTTACTGCCAATGAACGGTTTAACCTAGAAGAACGAAATTTGGTTAGCCAAGTGGGATTGGGGTACTGATCATTACCGGAAAGTGTCATCAAGATTGGTTGAAAAAATGTGTGCTGAGATTTCAGGAAACTCGTAGTTTTTTGGAAGCTTGGCAACCCCTTTCCATGAAAGTGATTTGCGCCAGTCTCTGCTTAGGGCTACATCAATAGGAAACAAACCATAGAGATAGAACTTGGAACTACTTTCTTGTGTCAAGTTTCAAAGAGCTAGCACAAACCGTGTTTGATTTAGAGTTCCAAATACATGTATCCATATAGGAGAAAACAGAGTGAAACCTAAAAATTAAAACTGTTAATGCCAACGAACGGTTTAACCTAGAAGAACGAAATTTCGTGACCCAACTGTGATTGGGGTACTGATCATTACCGGAAAGTGTCATCAAGATTGGTTGAAAAAATGTGTGCTGAGATTTCAGGAAACTCGTAGTTTTTGGGAAGCTTGGCAACCCCTTTCCATGAAAGTGATTTGCGCCAGTCTCTGCTTAGGGCTACATAAATACGAAACAATCCATAGAGATAGAACTTGGAACTACTTTATTGTGTCAAGTTTGAAAGAGCTATCACAAACCGTGTTTGATTTAGAGTTCCAACTACATGTATCCATATAGGAGAAAACAGAGTGAAACCTAAAAATTAAAACTCTTACTGCCAACGAACGGTTTAACCTAGAAGAATGAAATTTGGTGAGACAAGTGGGATTGGGGTACTGATCATTACCTGAAAGTGTCATCAAGATTGGGTGAAAAAATGTGTGCTGAGATTTCAGGAAACTCGTAGTTATTGGAAGCTTGGCAACCCCTTTCCATGAAAGTGATTGGCGCCAGTCTCTGCTTAGGGCTACATCAATAGGAAAAAAAACATAGAGATAGAACTTGGAACTAATTTATTGCGTCAAGTTTCAAAGAGCTAGCACAAACCGTCTATGATTTAGAGTTCCAACTACATGTATACATATAGGAGAAAACAGAGTGAAACCTAAAAATTAAAACTGTTACTGCCAACGAACGGTTTAACCTAGAAGAATGAAATTTGGTGAGCCAAGTGGGATTGGGGTACTGATCATTACCTGAAAGTGTCATCAAGATTGGGTGAAAAAATGTGTGCTGAGATTTCAGGAAACTCGTAGTTATTGGAAGCTTGGCAACCCCTTTCCATGAAAGTGATTGGCGCCAGTCTCTGCTTAGGGCTACATCAATAGGAAAGAAACCACAAAGATAGAACTTGGAACTACTTTACTGTGTCAAGTTTCAAAGAGCTAGCACAAACCATCTTTGATTTAGAATTCCAACTACATGTATCCACATAGAGGAAAACAGAGTGAATCCTAAAAATTAAAACTGTTACTGCCAATGAACGGTTTAACCTAGAAGAACGAAATTTGGTGAGCCAAGTGGGATTGGTGTACTGATCATTACCGGAAAGTGTCATCAAGATTGGTTGAAAAAATGTGTGCTGAGATTTCAGGAAACTCGTAGTTTTTTGGAAGCTTGGCAACCCCTTTCCTTTAAAGTGATTTGCGCCAGTCTCTGCTTAGGGCTACATCACTAGGAAACAAACCATGGAGAGAGAACTTGGAACTACTTTATTGTGTCAAGTTTCAAAGAGCTAGCACAAACCTTGTTTGATTTAGAGTTCCAAATACATGTATCCATATAGGAGAAAACAGAGTGAAACCTAAAAATTAAAACTGTTAATGCCAACGAACGGTTTAACCTAGAAGAACGAAATTTGGTGAGCCAAGTTGGATTGGGGTATTGATCATTACTTGAAAGTGTCATCAAGATTGGGTGAAAAAAAGTGTGCTGAGATTTCAGGAAACTCGTAGTTTTTTGGAAGCTTGGCAACCCCTTTCCATGAAAGTGATTTGTGCCAGTCTCTGCTTAGGGCTACATCAATAGGAAAAAAACCATAGAGATAGATCTTGGAACTAATTTATTGTGTCAATTTTCAAAGAGCTAGCACAAACCGTCTATGATTTAGAGTTCCAACTACATGTATACATATAGGAGAAAACAGAGTGAAACCTAAAAATTAAAACTGTTACTGCCAATGAACGGTTTAAACTAGAAGAACGAAATTTGGTGAGCCAAGTGGGATTGGGGTACTGATCATTACCGGAAAGTGTCATCAAGATAGGTTGAAAAAATGTGTGCTGAGATTTCAGGAAACTCGTAGTTTTTTGGAAGCTTGGCAACCCCTTTCCATGAAAGTGATTTGCTCCAGTCTCTGCTTAGGGCTACATCAATAGGAAACAAACCATAGAGATAGAACTGGGAACTACTTTCTTGTGTCAAGTTTCAAAGAGCTAGCACAAACCGTGTTTGATTTAGAGTTCCAACTACATGTATCCATATAGAGGAAAACAGAGTGAAACCTAAAAATTAAAACTGTTACTGCCAATGAACGGTTTAACCTAGAAGAACGAAATTTGGTGAGCCAAGTGGGATTGGGGTACTGATCATTACCGGAAAGTGTCATCAAGATTGGTTGAAAAAATGTGTGCTGAGATTTCAGGAAACTCGTAGTTTTTTGGAAGCTTGGCAACCCCTTTCCATGAAAGTGATTTGCGCCAGTCTCTGCTTAGGGCTACATCAATAGGAAACAAACCATAGAGATAGAACTTGGAACTATTTATTGTGTCAAGTTTCAAAGAGCTAGCACAAACCGTGTTTGATTTAGAGTTCCAACTACATGTATCCATATAGGAGAAAACAGAGTGAAACCTAAAAATTAAAACTGTTACTGCCAATGAACGGTTTAATCTAGAAGAACGAAATTTGGTGAGCCAAGTGGGATTGGGGTACTGATCATTACTTGAAAGTGTCATCAAGATTGGGTGAAAAAAAGTGTGCTGAGATTTCAGGAAACTCGTAGTTTTTTTGGAAGCTTGGCAACCCCTTTCCATGAAAGTGATTGGCACCAGTCTCTGCTTAGGGCTACATCAATAGGAAACATACCATAGAGATAGAACTTGGAATTACTTTACTGTGTCAAGTTTCAAAGAGCTAGCAAAAACCGTCTTTGATTTAGAGTTCCAACTACATGTATCCATATAGAGGAAAACAGAGTGAAACCTAAAAATTAAAACTGTTACTGCCAATGAACGGTTTAACCTAGAAGAACTAAATTTCGTGACCCAACTGGGATTGGGGTACTGATCATTACCGGAAAGTGTCATCAAGATTGGTTGAAAAAATGTGTGCTGAGATTTCAGGAAACTCGTAGTTTTTTGGAAGCTTGGCAACCCCTTTCCATGAAAGTGATTTGCGCCAGTCTCTGCTTAGGGCTACATCAATAGGAAACAAACCATAGAGATAGAACTTGGAACTATTTATTGTGTCAAGTTTCAAAGAGCTAGCACAAACCGTGTTTGATTTAGAGTTCCAACTACATGTATCCATATAGGAGAAAACAGAGTGAAACCTAAAAATTAAAACTGTTACTGCCAATGAACGGTTTAATCTAGAAGAACGAAATTTGGTGAGCCAAGTGGGATCGGGGTACTGATCATTACTTGAAAGTGTCATCAAGATTGGGTGAAAAAAACTGTGCTGAGATTTCAGGAAACTCGTAGTTTTTTTGGAAGCTTGGCAACCCCTTTCCATGAAAGTGATTGGCACCAGTCTCTGCTTAGGGCTACATCAATAGGAAACATACCATAGAGATAGAACTTGGAACTACTTTACTGTGTCAAGTTTCAAAGAGCTAGCACAAACCGTCTTTGATTTAGAGTTCCAACTACATGTATCCATATAGAGGAAAACAGAGTGAAACCTAAAAATTAAAACTGTTACTGCCAATGAACGGTTTAACCTAGAAGAACTAAATTTCGTGACCCAACTGGGATTGGGGTACTGATCATTACCGGAAAGTGTCATCAAGATTGGTTGAAAAAATGTGTGCTGAGATTTCAGGAAACTCGTAGTTTTTTGGAAGCTTGGCAACCCCTTTCCATGAAAGTGATTTGCGCCAGTCTCTGCTTAGGGCTACATAAATACGAAACAATCCATAGAGATAGAACTTGGAACTACTTTATTGTGTCAAGTTTCAAAGAGCTAGCACAAACCGTGTTTGATTTAGAGTTCCAACTACATGTATCCATATAGGAGAAAACAGAGTGAAACCTAAAAATTAAAACTCTTACTGCCAACGAACGGTTTAACCTAGAAGAATGAAATTTGGTGAGACAAGTGGGATTGGGGTACTTATCATTACCTGAAAGTGTCATCAAGATTGGGTGAAAAAATGTGTGCTGAGATTTCAGGAAACTCGTAGTTATTGGAAGCTTGGCAACCCCTTTCCATGAAAGTGATTGGCGCCAGTCTCTGCTTAGGGCTACATCAATAGGAAAAAAAACATAGAGATAGAACTTGGAACTAATTTATTGCGTCAAGTTTCAAAGAGCTAGCACAAACCGTCTATGATTTAGAGTTCCAACTATATGTATACATATAGGAGAAAACAGAGTGAAACCTAAAAATTAAAACTGTTACTGCCAACGAACGGTTTAACCTAGAAGAATGAAATTTGGTGAGCCAAGTGGGATTGGGGTACTGATCATTACCTGAAAGTGTCATCAAGATTGGATGAAAAAATGTGTGCTGACATTTCAGGAAACTCGTAGTTATTGGAAGCTTGGCAACCCCTTTCCATGAAAGTGATTGGCGCCAGTCTCTGCTTAGGGCTACATCAATAGGAAAGAAACCACAAAGATAAAACTTGGAACTACTTTACTGTGTCAAGTTTCAAAGAGCTAGCACAAACCGTCTTTGATTTAGAATTCCAACTACATGTATCCACATAGAGGAAAACAGAGTGAATCCTAAAAATTAAAACTGTTACTGCCAATGAACGGTTTAACCTAGAAGAACGAAATTTGGTGAGCCAAGTGGGATTGGGGTACTGATCATTACCGGAAAGTGTCATCAAGATTGGTTGAAAAAATGTGTGCTGAGATTTCAGGAAACTCGTAGTTTTTTGGAAGCTTGGCAACCCCTTTCCATGAAAGTGATTTGCGCCAGTCTCTGCTTAGGGCTACATCAATAGGAAACAAACCATAGAGATAGAACTTGGAACTACTTTCTTGTGTCAAGTTTCAAAGAGCTAGCACAAACCGTGTTTGATTTAGAGTTCCAAATACATGTATCCATATAGGAGAAAACAGAGTGAAACCTAAAAATTAAAACTCTTACTGCCAACGAACGGTTTAACCTAGAAGAATGAAATTTGGTGAGCCAAGTGGGATTGGGGTACTGATCATTACCTGAAAGTGTCATCAAGATTGGGTGAAAAAATGTGTGCTGAGATTTCAGGAAACTCGTAGTTTTTTGGAAGCTTGGCAACCCCTTTCCTTTAAAGTGATTTGCGCCAGTCTCTGCTTAGGGCTACATCAATAGGAAACAAACCATGGAGAGAGAACTTGGAACTACTTTATTGTGTCAAGTTTCAAAGAGCTAGCACAAACCGTGTTTGATTTAGAGTTCCAACTACATGTATCCATGTAGGAGAAAACAGAGTGAAACCTAAAAATTAAAACTGTTACTGCCAATGAACGGTTTAATCTAGAAGAACGAAATTTGGTGAGCCAAGTGGGATCGGGGTACTGATCATTACTTGAAAGTGTCATCAAGATTGGGTGAAAAAAAGTGTGCTGAGATTTCAGGAAACTCGTAGTTTTTTTGGAAGCTTGGCAACCCCTTTCCATGAAAGTGATTGGCACCAGTCTCTGCTTAGGGCTACATCAATAGGAAACATACCATAGAGATAGAACTTGGAACTACTTTACTGTGTCAAGTTTCAAAGAGCTAGCACAAACCGTCTTTGATTTAGAGTTCCAACTACATGTATCCATATAGGAGAAAACAGAGTGAAACCTAAAAATTAAAACTGTTACTGCCAATGAACGGTTTAACCTAGAAGAACGAAATTTGGTGAGCCAAGTGGGATTGGGGTACTGATCATTACCGGAAAGTGTCATCAAGATTGGTTGAAAAAATGTGTGCTGAGATTTCAGGAAACTCGTAGTTTTTTGGAAGCTTGGCAACCCCATTCCTTGAAAGTGATTTGCGCCAGTCTCTGCTTAGGGCTACATCAATAGGAAACAAACCATAGAGATAGAACTTGGAACTACTTTCTTGTGTCAAGTTTCAAAGAGCTAGCACAAACCGTGTTTGATTTAGAGTTCCAAATACATGTATCCATATAGGAGAAAACAGAGTGAAACCTAAAAATTAAAACTGTTAATGCCAACGAACGGTTTAACCTAGAAGAACGAAATTTGGTGAGCCAAGTGAGATTGGGGTATTGATCATTACTTGAAAGTGTAATCAAGATTGGGTGAAAAAAAGTGTGCAGAGATTTCAGGAAACTCGTAGTTTTTTAGAAACTTGGCAACCCCTTTCCATGAAAGTGATTTGTGCCAGTCTCCTCTTAGGGCTACATCAATAGGAAAAAAACCATAGAGATAGAACTTGGAACCAATTTATTGTGTCAAGTTTCAAAGAGCTAGCACAAACCGTCTATGATTTAGAGTTCCAACTACATGTATACATATAGGAGAAAACAGAGTGAAACCTAAAAATTAAAACTGTTACTGCCAATGAACGGTTTAACCTAGAAGAACGAAATTTGGTGAGCCAAGTGGGATTGGGGTACTGATCATTACCGGAAAGTGTCATCAAGATTGGTTGAAAAAATGTGTGCTGAGATTTCAGGAAACTCGTAGTTTTTTGGAAGCTTGGCAACCCCTTTCCATGAAAGTGATTTGCGCCAGTCTCTGCTTAGGGCTACATCAATAGGAAACAAACCATAGAGTTAGAACTTGGAACTATTTATTGTGTCAAGTTTCAAAGAGCTAGCACAAACCGTGTTTGATTTAGAGTTCCAACTACATGTATCCATATAGGAGAAAACAGAGTGAAACCTAAAAATTAAAACTGTTACTGCCAATGAACGGTTTAATCTAGAAGAACGAAATTTGGTGAGCCAAGTGGGATTGGGGTACTGATCATTACTTGAAAGTGTCATCAAGATTGGGTGAAAAAAAGTGTGCTGAGATTTCATGAAATTCGTAGTTTTTTGGACGCTTGGCAACCCCTTTCCATGAAAGTGATTTGCGCCAGTCTCTGCTTAGGGCTACATCAATAGGAAACAAACCATAGAGATAGAACTTGGAACTATTTATTGTGTCAAGTTTCAAAGAGCTAGCACAAACCGTGTTTGATTTAGCGTTCCAACTACATGTATCCATATAGGAGAAAACAGAGTGAAACCTAAAAATTAAAACTGTTACTGCCAATGAACGGTTTAATCTAGAAGAACGAAATTTGGTGAGCCAAGTGGGATCGGGGTACTGATCATTACTTGAAAGTGTCATCAAGATTGGGTGAAAAAAAGTGTGCTGAGATTTCAGGAAACTCGTAGTTTTTTTGGAAGCTTGGCAACCCCTTTCCATGAAAGTGATTGGCACCAGTCTCTGCTTAGGGCTACATCAATAGGAAACATACCATAGAGATAGAACTTGGAACTACTTTACTGTGTCAAGTTTCAAAGAGCTAGCACAAACCGTCTTTGATTTAGAGTTCCAACTACATGTATCCATATAGAGGAAAACAGAGTGAAACCTAAAAATTAAAACTGTTACTGCCAATGAACGGTTTAACCTAGAAGAACTAAATTTCGTGACCCAACTGGGATTGGGGTACTGATCATTACCGGAAAGTGTCATCAAGATTGGTTGAAAAAATGTGTGCTGAGATTTCAGGAAACTCGTAGTTTTTTGGAAGCTTGGCAACCCCTTTCCATGAAAGTGATTTGCGCCAGTCTCTGCTTAGGGCTACATCAATAGGAAACAAACCATAGAGATAGAACTTGGAACTATTTATTGTGTCAAGTTTCAAAGAGCTAGCACAAACCGTGTTTGATTTAGAGTTCCAACTACATGTATCCATATAGGAGAAAACAGAGTGAAACCTAAAAATTAAAACTGTTACTGCCAATGAACGGTTTAATCTAGAAGAACGAAATTTGGTGAGCCAAGTGGGATCGGGGTACTGATCATTACTTGAAAGTGTCATCAAGATTGGGTGAAAAAAAGTGTGCTGAGATTTCAGGAAACTCGTAGTTTTTTTGGAAGCTTGGCAACCCCTTTCCATGAAAGTGATTGGCACCAGTCTCTGCTTAGGGCTACATCAATAGGAAACATACCATAGAGATAGAACTTGGAACTACTTTACTGTGTCAAGTTTCAAAGAGCTAGCACAAACCGTCTTTGATTTAGAGTTCCAACTACATGTATCCATATAGAGGAAAACAGAGTGAAACCTAAAAATTAAAACTGTTACTGCCAATGAACGGTTTAACCTAGAAGAACTAAATTTCGTGACCCAACTGGGATTGGGGTACTGATCATTACCGGAAAGTGTCATCAAGATTGGTTGAAAAAATGTGTGCTGAGATTTCAGGAAACTCGTAGTTTTTTGGAAGCTTGGCAACCCCTTTCCATGAAAGTGATTTGCGCCAGTCTCTGCTTAGGGCTACATAAATACGAAACAATCCATAGAGATAGAACTTGGAACTACTTTATTGTGTCAAGTTTCAAGGAGCTAGCACAAACCGTGTTTGATTTAGAGTTCCAACTACATGTATCCATATAGGAGAAAACAGAGTGAAACCTAAAAATTAAAACTCTTACTGCCAACGAACGGTTTAACCTAGAAGAATGAAATTTGGTGAGACAAGTGGGATTGGGGTACTGATCATTACCTGAAAGTGTCATCAAGATTGGGTGAAAAAATGTGTGCTGAGATTTCAGGAAACTCGTAGTTATTGGAAGCTTGGCAACCCCTTTCCATGAAAGTGATTGGCGCCAGTCTCTGCTTAGGGCTACATCAATAGGAAAAAAAACATAGAGATAGAACTTGGAACTAATTTATTGCTTCAAGTTTCAAAGAGCTAGCACAAACCGTCTATGATTTAGAGTTCCAACTACATGTATACATATAGGAGAAAACAGAGTGAAACCTAAAAATTAAAACTGTTACTGCCAACGAACGGTTTAACCTAGAAGAATGAAATTTGGTGAGCCATGTGGGATTGGGGTACTGATCATTACCTGAAAGTGTCATCAAGATTGGGTGAAAAAATGTGTGCTGAGATTTCAGGAAACTCGTAGTTATTGGAAGCTTGGCAACCCCTTTCCATGAAAGTGATTGGCGCCAGTCTCTGCTTAGGGCTACATCAATAGGAAAGAAACCACAAAGATAGATCTTGGAACTACTTTACTGTGTCAAGTTTCAAAGAGCTAGCACAAACCGTCTTTGATTTAGAATTCCAACTACATGTATCCACATAGAGGAAAACAGAGTGAATCTTAAAAATTAAAACTGTTACTGCCAATGAACGGTTTAACCTAGAAGAACGAAATTTGGTGAGCCAAGTGGGATTGGGGTACTGATCATTACCGGAAAGTGTCATCAAGATTGGTTGAAAAAATGTGTGCTGAGATTTCAGGAAACTCGTAGTTTTTTGGAAGCTTGGCAACCCCTTTCCTTTAAAGTGATTTGCGCCAGTCTCTGCTTAGGGCTACATCAATAGGAAACAAACCATAGAGATAGAACTTGGAACTACTTTCTTGTGTCAAGTTTCAAAGAGCTAGCACAAACCGTGTTTGATTTAGAGTTCCAAATACATGTATCCATATAGGAGAAAACAGAGTGAAACCTAAAAATTAAAACTGTTAATGCCAACGAACGGTTTAACCTAGAAGAACGAAATTTCGTGACCCAACTGGGATTGGGGTACTGATCATTACCGGAAAGTGTCATCAAGATTGGGTGAAAAAATGTGTGCTGAGATTTCAGGAAACTCGTAGTTATTGGAAGCTTGGCAACCCCTTTCCATGAAAGTGATTGGCGCCAGTCTCTGCTTAGGGCTACATCAATAGGAAAGAAACCACAAGATAGAACGTGGAACTACTTTACGGTGTCAAGTTTCAAAGAGCTAGCACAAACCGTCTTTGATTTAGAATTCCAACTACATGTATCCACATAGGGGAAAACAGAGTGAATCCTAAAAATTAAAACTGTTACTGCCAATGAACGGTTTAACCTAGAAGAACGAAATTTGGTGAGCCAAGTGGGATTGGGGTACTGATCATTACCGGAAAGTGTCATCAAGATTGGTTGAAAAAATGTGTGCTGAGATTTCAGGAAACTCGTAGTTTTTTGGAAGCTTGGCAACCCCTTTCCTTTAAAGTGATTTGCGCCAGTCTCTGCTTAGGGCTACATCAATAGGAAACAAACCATGGAGAGAGAACTTGGAACTACTTTATTGTGTCAAGTTTCAAAGAGCTAGCACAAACCTTGTTTGATTTAGAGTTCCAAATACATGTATCCATATAGGAGAAAACAAAGTGAAACCTAAAAATTAAAACTGTTAATGCCAACGAACGGTTTAACCTAGAAGAACGAAATTTGGTGAGCCATGTGGGATTGGGGTATTGATCATTACTTGAAAGTGTCATCAAGATTGGGTGAAAAAAAGTGTGCTGAGATTTCAGGAAACTCGTAGTTTTTTGGAAGCTTGGCAACCCCTTTCCATGAAAGTGATTTGTGCCAGTCTCTGCTTAGGGCTACATCAATAGGAAAAAAACCATAGAGATAGAACTTGGAACTAATTTATTGTGTCAAGTTTCAAAGAGCTAGCACAAACCGTCTATGATTTTGAGTTCCAACTACATGTATACATATAGGAGAAAACAGAGTGAAACCTAAAAATTAAAACTGTTACTGCCAATGAACGGTTTAACCTAGAAGAACGAAATTTGGTGAGCCAAGTGGGATTGGGGTACTGATCATTACCGGAAAGTGTCATCAAGATTGGTTGAAAAAATGTGTGCTGAGATTTCAGGAAACTCGTAGTTTTTTGGATGCTTGGCAACCCCTTTCCATGAAACTGATTTGCGCCAGTCTCTGCTAGGGCTATATCAATAGGAAAGAAAGCATAGAGATAGAACTTGGCACTACTTTATTGTGTCAAGTTTCAAAGAGCTAGCACAAACCGTGTTTGATTTAGAGTTCCAACTACATGTATCCATGTAGGAGAAAACAGAGTGATACCTAAAAATTAAAACTGTTACTGCCAATGAACGGTTTAATCTAGAAGAACGAAATTTGGTGAGCCAAGTGGGATCGGGGTACTGATCATTACTTGAAAGTGTCATCAAGATTGGGTGAAAAAAAGTGTGCTGAGATTTCAGGAAACTCGTAGTTTTTTTGGAAGCTTGGCAACCCCTTTCCATGAAAGTGATTGGCACCAGTCTCTGCTTAGGGCTACATCAATAGGAAAAAAACCATAGAGATAGAACTTGGAACCAATTTATTGTGTCAAGTTTCAAAGAGCTAGCACAAACCGTCTATGATTTAGAGTTCCAACTACATGTATACATATAGGAGAAAACAGAGTGAAACCTAAAAATTAAAACTGTTACTGCCAATGAACGGTTTAACCTAGAAGAACGAAATTTGGTGAGCCAAGTGGGATTGGGGTACTGATCATTACCGGAAAGTGTCATCAAGATTGGTTGAAAAAATGTGTGCTGAGATTTCAGGAAACTCGTAGTTTTTTGGAAGCTTGGCAACCCCTTTCCATGAAAGTGAGTTGCGCCAGTCTCTGCTTAGGGCTACATCAATAGGAAACAAACCATAGAGATAGAACTTGGAACTATTTATTGTGTCAAGTTTCAAAGAGCTAGCACAAACCGTGTTTGATTTAGAGTTCCAACTACATGTATCCATATAGGAGAAAACAGAGTGAAACCTAAAAATTAAAACTGTTACTGCCAATGAACGGTTTAATCTAGAAGAACGAAATTTGGTGAGCCAAGTGGGATTGGGGTACTGATCATTACTTGAAAGTGTCATCAAGATTGGGTGAAAAAAAGTGTGCTGAGATTTCATGAAATTCGTAGTTTTTTGGACGCTTGGCAACCCCTTTCCATGAAAGTGATTTGCGCCAGTCTCTGCTTAGGGCTACATCAATAGGAAACAAACCATAGAGATAGAACTTGGAACTATTTATTGTGTCAAGTTTCAAAGAGCTAGCACAAACCGTGTTTGATTTAGAGTTCCAACTACATGTATCCATATAGGAGAAAACAGAGTGAAACCTAAAAATTAAAACTGTTACTGCCAATGAACGGTTTAATCTAGAAGAACGAAATTTGGTGAGCCAAGTGGGATCGGGGTACTGATCATTACTTGAAAGTGTCATCAAGATTGGTTGAAAAAAAGTGTGCTGAGATTTCAGGAAACTCGTAGTTTTTTTGGAAGCTTGGCAACCCCTTTCCATGAAAGTGATTGGCACCAGTCTCTGCTTAGGGCTACATCAATAGGAAACATACCATAGAGATAGAACTTGGAACTACTTTACTGTGTCAAGTTTCAAAGAGCTAGCACAAACCATCTTTGATTTAGAGTTCCAACTACATGTATCCATATAGAGGAAAACAGAGTGAAACCTAAAAATTAAAACTGTTACTGCCAATGAACGGTTTAACCTAGAAGAACGAAATTTGGTGAGCCAAGTGGGATTGGGGTACTGATCATTACCGGATAGTGTCATCAAGATTGGTTGAAAAAATGTGTGCTGAGATTTCAGGAAACTCGTAGTTTTTTGGAAGCTTGGCAACCCCTTTCCATGAAAGTGATTTGCGCCAGTCTCTGCTTAGGGCTACATCAATAGGAAACAAACCATAGAGATAGAACTTGGAACTATTTATTGTGTCAAGTTTCAAAGAGCTAGCACAAACCGTGTTTGATTTAGAGTTCCAACTACATGTATCCATATAGGAGAAAACAGAGTGAAACCTAAAAATTAAAACTGTTACTGCCAATGAACGGTTTAATCTAGAAGAACGAAATTTGGTGAGCCAAGTTGGATCGGGGTACTGATCATTACTTGAAAGTGTCATCAAGATTGGGTGAAAAAAAGTGTGCTGAGATTTCAGGAAACTCGTAGTTTTTTTGGAAGCTTGGCAACCCCTTTCCATGAAAGTGATTGGCACCAGTCTCTGCTTAGGGCTACATCAATAGGAAACATACCATAGAGATAGAACTTGGAACTACTTTACTGTGTCAAGTTTCAAAGAGCTAGCACAAACCGTCTTTGATTTAGAGTTCCAACTACATGTATCCATATAGAGGAAAACAGAGTGAAACCTAAAAATTAAAACTGTTACTGCCAATGAACGGTTTAACCTAGAAGAACTAAATTTCGTGACCCAACTGGGATTGGGGTACTGATCATTACCGGAAAGTGTCATCAAGATTGGTTGAAAAAATGTGTGCTGAGATTTCAGGAAACTCGTACTTTTTTGGAAGCTTGGCAACCCCTTTCCATGGAAGTGATTTGCGCCAGTCTCTGCTTAGGGCTACATAAATAGGAAACAAACCATAGAGATAGAACTTGGAACTACTTTATTGTGTCAAGTTTCAAAGAGCTAGCACAAACCGTGTTTGATTTAGAGTTCCAACTACATGCATCCATATAGGAGAAAACAGAGTGAAACCTAAAAATTAAAACTCTTACTTCCAACGAACGGTTTAACCTAGAAGAATGAAATTTGGTGAGCCAAGTGGGATTGGGGTACTGATCATTACCTGAAAGTGTCATCAAGATTGGGTGAAAAAATGTGTGCTGAGATTTCAGGAAACTCGTAGTTATTGGAAGCTTTGCAACCCCTTTCCATGAAAGTGATTGGCGCCAGTCTCTGCTTAGGGCTACATCAATAGGAAAAAAAACATAGAGATAGAACTTGGAACTAATTTATTGTGTCAAGTTTCAAAGAGCTAGCACAAACCGTCTATGATTTAGAGTTCCAACTACATGTATACATATAGGAGAAAACAGAGTGAAACCTAAAAATTAAAACTGTTACTGCCAATGAACGGTTTAACCTAGAAGAACGAAATTTGGTGAGCCAAGTGGGATTGGGGTACTGATCATTACCGGAAAATGTCATCAAGATTGGTTGAAAAAATGTGTGCTGAGATTTCAGGAAACTTGTAGTTTTTTGGAAGATTGGCAACCCCTTTCCATGAAAGTGATTTGCGCCAGTCTCTGCTTAGGGCTACATCAATAGGAAACAAACCATAGAGATAGAACTTGGAACTACTTTCTTGTGTCAAGTTTCAAAGAGCTAGCACAAACCGTGTTTGATTTAGAGTTCCAAATACATGTATCCATATAGGAGAAAACAGAGTGAAACCTAAAAATTAAAACTGTTAATGCCAACGAACGGTTTAACCTAGAAGAACGAAATTTCGTGACCCAACTGGGATTGGGGTACTGATCATTACCGGAAAGTGTCATCAAGATTGGTTGAAAAAATGTGTGCTGAGATTTCAGGAAACTCGTAGTTTTTTGGAAGCTTGGCAACCCCTTTCCATGAAAGTGATTTGCGCCAGTCTCTGCTTAGGGCTACATAAATACGAAACAATCCGTAGAGATAGAACTTGGCACTACTTTATTGTGTCAAGTTTCAAAGAGCTATCACAAACCGTGTTTGATTTAGAGTTCCAACTACATGTATGCATATAGGAGAAAACAGAGTGAAACCTAAAAATTAAAACTCTTACTGCCAACGAACGGTTTAACCTAGAAGAATGAAATTTGGTGAGACAAGTGGGAATGGGGTACTGATCATTACCTAAAAGTGTCATCAAGATTGGGTGAAAAAATGTGTGCTGAGATTTCAGGAAACTTGTAGTTATTGGAAGCTTGGCAACCCCTTTCCATGAAAGTGATTGGCGCCAGTCTCTGCTTAGGGC